>NC_086444.1:27577863-27875492 GCF_028390025.1 Pseudophryne corroboree | reverse complement strand
CATGTAGAGGTTGGCGTAGCTCGGCGCGAACCGGGTTCCCATGGCCGTTCCCATCACCTGTAAATAAAACGTGTCTAAAAACGTGAAATAATTGTGTTTTAATATAAATGAAATGGAATCCAAAATAAATTTTTGGTGCACATCGGTGAGGTCCCCATCATTCGCAAGTTTTTTTGCTATTGTGTTGATCCCCAAATCGTGTGGGATGTTAGTGTATAAACTTTGGACATCGAGTGTGAGAAACCCATATGAATCTCTCCACTCGATGTCCTTTACTAAATTTAAAAAGTGTGTGGTATCCTTAATATGTGATTTAAGTAAGGTGACCCTAGGTTGTAAAAAAATATCGACATAATGTGAAAGATTAGATGTGAGGGAACCCACCCCCGAAATTATGGGACGACCAGGAGGTGCAGTGAGTGACTTGTGAATCTTGGGAAGGTGATAGTAAACGGGGACAGTGGGATGTGAACAAAACAAAAATTTGAATTCCTCCTTGGAGATCAGGTTATCACTTAGAGCTTGGCCCAATAATTCTTGGAGTTCCATCAGAAAAGTGGAGGTAGGATCTTTAGGCAGGGTTCTATAGAAGTTACAATTGTCCAACTGCCGCTTTGCTTCGCTGATATAATCAGACCTATTCTGTATAATTAGCCCCCCCCCCCTTATCGGCTGGCTTGATCACAATTGTGCTGTCTTTCGTTAATCTGTAAATGGCTTGCTTCTCCCATTTGTTAAGATTGTTTGTTTTGGATGTTCCCGGGGTTTTTAGGCATAGATCTTTAAAGTCGTCTAAGGTGGTTTTGTAAAAACTGTCTATGCTTGATCCTTTTGTTTTAATAGGATAGAATTCGGACTTGTTTTTGAGTTTACTTTTTATGTTAATGTCGAATATTTTGAGGGGTTTAAGGGGGGTATCTCCTAAGCTTTCACCGAGGAGATCATTGAGTATTTCAAGAGCCCCCAAATCCTCTCCATCAAGAACTATAGGTGCCGCCTCCTCTTTTAACTTTAGTAAATTCTGTTTTGCAAAGTATTTTTTCCGACATAGGGTCCGAACAAACCTATTCAATTCCACGAATAGGTTAAACATGTTAGGTGGTGTGGACGGGGAAAATTTTAGGCCCTTACTGAGCACTGTAATTTCGCTATCTGTTAATTGTCTAGAGGAGAGATTAAATATGTTTTTCTTCTGAGACAATTTCCTTTTTGTCTTTAATCTCTTGTATACCTCCTTCCTCCCTCCTCTTCTCCCTCGAAACTGACGTTTCTTCTTTTCCCTGCTCTTTCCCTCTGCCAGTCCTTGTCTCGATCCTGAAACCTCCTTTTCCGTTGTTCTAAAAAACCACTTGATCCATAGGAGGTATCAGGATGTGACTTAGGTCTGGCCCCAAGTTCTCTGTCATCGGGATTTCTATTTGAGGGTTCGAGTTCGCTCAAATCTCGGGGGCGGTTTGGATATTGAGACCTACCTCTCTGATCATTTTTGGGAGTGTCTCCTGGGCGCCTTCTTTCCTCCCCCCCATACCGTGAGGGATGTTCGGGTCTTCTAGTTGAGGGGGTGTTATTAATGGGGTCTTGCGGTCTCTGGTTTCTCTTCCTCCCATAAGATCTAACACTATCTGTTCTATAATCCTCAAGATCTCGTTGGAATTTACGGTATTTTGTGTCTAATATTGTTTGCTCAAACAACAGGGAAAAGAAGAAACGTCAGTTTCGAGGGAGAAGAGGAGGGAGGAAGGAGGTATACAAGAGATTAAAGACAAAAAGGAAATTGTCTCAGAAGAAAAACATATTTAATCTCTCCTCTAGACAATTAACAGATAGCGAAATTACAGTGCTCAGTAAGGGCCTAAAATTTTCCCCGTCCACACCACCTAACATGTTTAACCTATTCGTGGAATTGAATAGGTTTGTTCGGACCCTATGTCGGAAAAAATACTTTGCAAAACAGAATTTACTAAAGTTAAAAGAGGAGGCGGCACCTATAGTTCTTGATGGAGAGGATTTGGGGGCTCTTGAAATACTCAATGATCTCCTCGGTGAAAGCTTAGGAGATACCCCCCTTAAACCCCTCAAAATATTCGACATTAACATAAAAAGTAAACTCAAAAACAAGTCCGAATTCTATCCTATTAAAACAAAAGGATCAAGCATAGACAGTTTTTACAAAACCACCTTAGACGACTTTAAAGATCTATGCCTAAAAACCCCGGGAACATCCAAAACAAACAATCTTAACAAATGGGAGAAGCAAGCCATTTACAGATTAACGAAAGACAGCACAATTGTGATCAAGCCAGCCGATAAGGGGGGGGGGCTAATTATACAGAATAGGTCTGATTATATCAGCGAAGCAAAGCGGCAGTTGGACAATTGTAACTTCTATAGAACCCTGCCTAAAGATCCTACCTCCACTTTTCTGATGGAACTCCAAGAATTATTGGGCCAAGCTCTAAGTGATAACCTGATCTCCAAGGAGGAATTCAAATTTTTGTTTTGTTCACATCCCACTGTCCCCGTTTACTATCACCTTCCCAAGATTCACAAGTCACTCACTGCACCTCCTGGTCGTCCCATAATTTCGGGGGTGGGTTCCCTCACATCTAATCTTTCACATTATGTCGATATTTTTTTACAACCTAGGGTCACCTTACTTAAATCACATATTAAGGATACCACACACTTTTTAAATTTAGTAAAGGACATCGAGTGGAGAGATTCATATGGGTTTCTCACACTCGATGTCCAAAGTTTATACACTAACATCCCACACGATTTGGGGATCAACACAATAGCAAAAAAACTTGCGAATGATGGGGACCTCACCGATGTGCACCAAAAATTTATTTTGGATTCCATTTCATTTATATTAAAACACAATTATTTCACGTTTTTAGACACGTTTTATTTACAGGTGATGGGAACGGCCATGGGAACCCGGTTCGCGCCGAGCTACGCCAACCTCTACATGGGTGAGGTCGAAGACGCACTCATGTGGGGGGGCGACCTCGGCGCGTCCCTGGTTCTCTATGGCCGTTACATAGATGACTTATTTATCATTTGGGATGGGGATGCAGCATCAGCTTCTAATTTTGTTTCACATCTCAATTCTAATTCATTTAATTTAATTTTCACTCATACCTATCACTCGCACAGAATCAATTTTTTGGACATCTCCTTGGAGATCAGAGAAAATAGAATTTTTACTACTAACTACATGAAGGAAGTGGGGACAGATGCTTATTTACATTTTAAAAGCAGCCATTATCTGCCTTGGAAAAAAAGCATTCCAAAAAGTCAGTTTCTGCGTTTACGCAGAAACTGCTCTGACCTCACTTCCTTCGATGAACAAGCCAAAACCATGATGGAGGCATTTATCAATAGAGGCTACCCAAAATCACATATTAGATCAGCCTTGGATGAAGTCAGACAGAAAAGAAGGGAGGATCTTTTAGTACCTAAAACTAAGAAAACTGACAAGCTGAGCCAAATGGATGAGATAGCATTCATTTCGACTTTTAACAGCTGTCACTTGGAGATCAGGAACATAATCTCAAAAAACTATGGGATTTTGAGACAAGATCCACAATTGTCCACAATATTAGATCCAAATCCTAGATTTATTTATCGTAAGAATAAATCGTTAAAGAACTTACTAGCTCCCAGTTATCTTAAGACTATCAAAGATAATTCACATGATACGAGTGGGAATAAGAATTGGCTGGAGGACCACCAAACTAAAATAAAAGGCTGCTATAGGTGCGGGAGGAATAAATGCACAACTTGCAATTATATTCTGAACCGAACAAAAGAAATTAAAGTCACAACAACTGAGAAACCAGTGGAAATCGCTAGTTTTATTAACTGCGACACTTCGTATGTTATATACATGTTGGTTTGTGGTTGTAATAAAAAATATATTGGACGCACAACCCGAGCACTCAAAATACGGTTCCTAGAACATAGGAGGAACATTATCAAAAAGATCATGACACATAGTGTTTCCAAACACTATTGTGACAATCATGAAGGAGATCCGAAATGCTTGAAACTCCTTGGCCTAGAACATATATCGCACACCATACGTGGGGGCGACAGGTACAAAAGATTATGCAGACAGGAGGTCTTTTGGATGTACCAGATGAACAGTATATTTCCCGAGGGCCTGAATGAGACGGTAGAACTGAATACTGTGATTTGAGTTTTTTAGCTATAAGAGTAACAGCATATATTAAACCAATAAGGTATAAACAACAAAGGGGTGGTCAGTGCTCTCTCTATCCAGTCTTTTCCCAAAAATTAATGTGGATCTGTATTGGAGATAAGATTAGGGACACGGAGATTTTTACTTCTAAGATTCAATTTGTTCCTTGTGGATATATTGTATCCTCGATAATGGGATGTGTTTGGCCGCCTTCTTTGCTCTCCCCCATTCCCCCCTTCCCCTCCCCCCCCTTTCCCCCCCCTCCCCTTTCCCCCCCCCCCCCCCATTTTTGTCCTTCCTTGTTTTCTTGCCTTTCCTTTCCCTCTTTTTTCCTTTTTCACTTCCTCTTCATATAGGAATAAGATTAATATACCCATTGGATAAATAAAATGGCAATATAAATCATATATCAAACAATAAACAATAACAATGCTAATAAATTAGACTAAACAGAAAAAATGGAGACATTAAAACTGTAAACCACTTTCTCATTCTTACCACAATATCTATATCCTATGGGTTAGGTATATCAATGGATATTTCTGTAGAAGGAATAATTAGGTGTGAGCCGATGTCTCCC
Organism: Pseudophryne corroboree; assembly: GCF_028390025.1. Classification (NCBI taxonomy): domain Eukaryota; kingdom Metazoa; phylum Chordata; class Amphibia; order Anura; family Myobatrachidae; genus Pseudophryne; species Pseudophryne corroboree. Next base: position 27,870,705 of record NC_086444.1, on the reverse strand, counting down.
ACATCGATATACTTTCCCTTATAAAGTCTGTATAGACTATAAAAACATTAAATACACCTTATAACATACCAAATCACCTTTAAAAAAATCAACATCCAGTGAGGGAAAATTATAGATACTTCAATAAGAGCATAGAAGCCAAAAACAATCCAATCTGGAATTAATCCTTAGGAATATGTTAAGATTAAGGATTATAAAGTGAGGTCTATTTGAAGGGAGAGGGGAAAGTAGAGAGAAAAGAAACAAAGTAGACACTACATCTCCTCTCAATGATTCTCTAAATATGTTTGTTTACTTCTTGGTTTTAGAACATCTAAATATTCTGCTGCGGGTCGCCATGCCAACGGGCAGGGTGATCCTGTTCAGATATACAACAGCAAATACTATATCTCCTCTCAATGGTGCTCAAAATATGTTTGTTTATTTTTTTGGTTGTAAAAACACCTGTATATTAGGTTGCGGGTCGCCATGCCAACGGGCAGGACGATCCTGTTTAGATATGCAATAGGACACTAAACTACAAATCCCAGAGGCACTAGAGAACTGCTAGATACCAGATCCGCTAGACGGATGTTGCCGGGAGACCAGTTCCGCCGCATATAATGGTGGAACGCAAATGCGTTCCACAGGGCGGAAGTAAGACGCCGCTAACAAAAGATACGATCAAAGCATTAAGCTTTAGATCGTAGTCAAATACATTTTTCCATCTATATGGCAGGGTATTGTCAGTATGCTTGTATGAACATCAGGGTGAAGCAAGTATTCTAAATAAATCAAATAAGAATTGGAAGATTATTATGGTCTATACTAATAGACGCCCCCCGACCCGGAAGCACTTCTCTAAACAGAGGTCCGTTCGTGGTAAATATATTTATTTTTCTGAGCCAATTTACAGCAAAACGTTAATGTAGATGTCTGAGTCTGTCCTAGGAACCTAATAGCATTACTGTTGGGATTATAGAAGTGTTTTTATCAATAATGAGCTTGATTTAAAGGATTGAGTGAAACAGCTGCACATTGTTTGTTAATCATCAAGGGTATAAATTCCCTGCCAGTAGCCCACCCAAGTCACCTTTGATAAAGCTGCACTGCTTGCAGTGAAACGCGTCAGGAGGAGGCTACTTGGGTCACTAAGTGTGATATTTGCTGCCGTCCTTATCCATCCGGACCAACAACTGGACTTTGCCAACTGATTTTGCCAACTTCAGAGGGAAATACGGGACACTCATCCAACCTTCTTAAGACACCTTCACCCCCATCTCTATGAAGAGGACACCGCACTAATTGAGGATCCCGAACCTGGCTGGTTTATGAGATACAACAACAGAGACTCTCTTAAGGGACTACTCCTCTAGCGGACGTTGGGTAACGTGTACTGGTGTGACTACACTGTTAGTCTGTCCCCCTCTGCCCTTCAACCCAGTTGTATTAATAGGAACGGATGGTATTATGATAGGCAGCTACAATTTATCGACCCACACATGCTAACCTATCAATTGTCATGTTTTAACTTGCTTTACATGGATCTTAGATCCAGTGTTTTATTGAGGCCTAATTTCATGTTTTATTAAACTAATGATTTTTTCACTCAATCCTTTTCATTAAGAATTTTTATGCAACACCATTAGCGCTGCTATCCTTTCTTTTGGTTTTCTTTGATATATAGTTGGGGCTTGACTACCCCCAAATTATTATAGCAGCAGCATTAGAGACACAGCACCTGAAAGCGCCCGATCATCCATTTGCTTGGTATATCTCTTTTTGCTTTATTCACATAGTTCAGATTGGGCAGCATGGGCTGTTTCTCTAATTTTAAGGACAGACTCAGTAGGAGACAGGAATACCTTTCTAAATGGGATAACCCGATAGAAAAGAAAGGAGGAGATTTTGATGATCAATTGAGAGGAGATTTTTTTAAACTTGAGGATCTATTAAAATCAGAAATTAAACACTGGCTAGACACAGTCAATATGCAGAGATACATTGATAAAAAGATAATACCGAGGGGTCTAAGATTATCGAAACCCTCTATCTTTTTTGACAATGAGGAGTACCAGAAAAAATGGGATTCCACGTTGGATCGGTGCTCATTAGCACTTATGGGTCTAGTAATAGACTATAGAACAGAAAAACTTAAAAATATAGAATCCGATATTGAGGTGCTTAAAACTAAATTAGAAATACATAATCAGAGCAATGAATATAAGGATAGAGATAATGCGGTTACAGAGAGGGTGAATAAATTTGAGCAAACAATATTAGACACAAAATACCGTAAATTCCAACGAGATCTTGAGGATTATAGAACAGATAGTGTTAGATCTTATGGGAGGAAGAGAAACCAGAGACCGCAAGACCCCATTAATAACACCCCCTCAACTAGAAGACCCGAACATCCCTCACGGTATGGGGGGGAGGAAAGAAGGCGCCCAGGAGACACTCCCAAAAATGATCAGAGAGGTAGGTCTCAATATCCAAACCGCCCCCGAGATTTGAGCGAACTCGAACCCTCAAATAGAAATCCCGATGACAGAGAACTTGGGGCCAGACCTAAGTCACATCCTGATACCTCCTATGGATCAAGTGGTTTTTTAGAACAACGGAAAAGGAGGTTTCAGGATCGAGACAAGGACTGGCAGAGGGAAAGAGCAGGGAAAAGAAGAAACGTCAGTTTCGAGGGAGAAGAGGAGGGAGGAAGGAGGTATACAAGAGATTAAAGACAAAAAGGAAATTGTCTCAGAAGAAAAACATATTTAATCTCTCCTCTAGACAATTAACAGATAGCGAAATTACAGTGCTCAGTAAGGGCCTAAAATTTTCCCCGTCCACACCACCTAACATGTTTAACCTATTCGTGGAATTGAATAGGTTTGTTCGGACCCTATGTCGGAAAAAATACTTTGCAAAACAGAATTTACTAAAGTTAAAAGAGGAGGCGGCACCTATAGTTCTTGATGGAGAGGATTTGGGGGCTCTTGAAATACTCAATGATCTCCTCGGTGAAAGCTTAGGAGATACCCCCCTTAAACCCCTCAAAATATTCGACATTAACATAAAAAGTAAACTCAAAAACAAGTCCGAATTCTATCCTATTAAAACAAAAGGATCAAGCATAGACAGTTTTTACAAAACCACCTTAGACGACTTTAAAGATCTATGCCTAAAAACCCCGGGAACATCCAAAACAAACAATCTTAACAAATGGGAGAAGCAAGCCATTTACAGATTAACGAAAGACAGCACAATTGTGATCAAGCCAGCCGATAAGGGGGGGGGCTAATTATACAGAATAGGTCTGATTATATCAGCGAAGCAAAGCGGCAGTTGGACAATTGTAACTTCTATAGAACCCTGCCTAAAGATCCTACCTCCACTTTTCTGATGGAACTCCAAGAATTATTGGGCCAAGCTCTAAGTGATAACCTGATCTCCAAGGAGGAATTCAAATTTTTGTTTTGTTCACATCCCACTGTCCCCGTTTACTATCACCTTCCCAAGATTCACAAGTCACTCACTGCACCTCCTGGTCGTCCCATAATTTCGGGGGTGGGTTCCCTCACATCTAATCTTTCACATTATGTCGATATTTTTTTACAACCTAGGGTCACCTTACTTAAATCACATATTAAGGATACCACACACTTTTTAAATTTAGTAAAGGACATCGAGTGGAGAGATTCATATGGGTTTCTCACACTCGATGTCCAAAGTTTATACACTAACATCCCACACGATTTGGGGATCAACACAATAGCAAAAAAACTTGCGAATGATGGGGACCTCACCGATGTGCACCAAAAATTTATTTTGGATTCCATTTCATTTATATTAAAACACAATTATTTCACGTTTTTAGACACGTTTTATTTACAGGTGATGGGAACGGCCATGGGAACCCGGTTCGCGCCGAGCTACGCCAACCTCTACATGGGTGAGGTCGAAGACGCACTCATGTGGGGGGGCGACCTCGGCGCGTCCCTGGTTCTCTATGGCCGTTACATAGATGACTTATTTATCATTTGGGATGGGGATGCAGCATCAGCTTCTAATTTTGTTTCACATCTCAATTCTAATTCATTTAATTTAATTTTCACTCATACCTATCACTCGCACAGAATCAATTTTTTGGACATCTCCTTGGAGATCAGAGAAAATAGAATTTTTACTACTAACTACATGAAGGAAGTGGGGACAGATGCTTATTTACATTTTAAAAGCAGCCATTATCTGCCTTGGAAAAAAAGCATTCCAAAAAGTCAGTTTCTGCGTTTACGCAGAAACTGCTCTGACCTCACTTCCTTCGATGAACAAGCCAAAACCATGATGGAGGCATTTATCAATAGAGGCTACCCAAAATCACATATTAGATCAGCCTTGGATGAAGTCAGACAGAAAAGAAGGGAGGATCTTTTAGTACCTAAAACTAAGAAAACTGACAAGCTGAGCCAAATGGATGAGATAGCATTCATTTCGACTTTTAACAGCTGTCACTTGGAGATCAGGAACATAATCTCAAAAAACTATGGGATTTTGAGACAAGATCCACAATTGTCCACAATATTAGATCCAAATCCTAGATTTATTTATCGTAAGAATAAATCGTTAAAGAACTTACTAGCTCCCAGTTATCTTAAGACTATCAAAGATAATTCACATGATACGAGTGGGAATAAGAATTGGCTGGAGGACCACCAAACTAAAATAAAAGGCTGCTATAGGTGCGGGAGGAATAAATGCACAACTTGCAATTATATTCTGAACCGAACAAAAGAAATTAAAGTCACAACAACTGAGAAACCAGTGGAAATCGCTAGTTTTATTAACTGCGACACTTCGTATGTTATATACATGTTGGTTTGTGGTTGTAATAAAAAATATATTGGACGCACAACCCGAGCACTCAAAATACGGTTCCTAGAACATAGGAGGAACATTATCAAAAAGATCATGACACATAGTGTTTCCAAACACTATTGTGACAATCATGAAGGAGATCCGAAATGCTTGAAACTCCTTGGCCTAGAACATATATCGCACACCATACGTGGGGGCGACAGGTACAAAAGATTATGCAGACAGGAGGTCTTTTGGATGTACCAGATGAACAGTATATTTCCCGAGGGCCTGAATGAGACGGTAGAACTGAATACTGTGATTTGAGTTTTTTAGCTATAAGAGTAACAGCATATATTAAACCAATAAGGTATAAACAACAAAGGGGTGGTCAGTGCTCTCTCTATCCAGTCTTTTCCCAAAAATTAATGTGGATCTGTATTGGAGATAAGATTAGGGACACGGAGATTTTTACTTCTAAGATTCAATTTGTTCCTTGTGGATATATTGTATCCTCGATAATGGGATGTGTTTGGCCGCCTTCTTTGCTCTCCCCCATTCCCCCCTTCCCCTCCCCCCCTTTCCCCCCCTCCCCTTTCCCCCCCCCCCCCCCATTTTTGTCCTTCCTTGTTTTCTTGCCTTTCCTTTCCCTCTTTTTTCCTTTTTCACTTCCTCTTCATATAGGAATAAGATTAATATACCCATTGGATAAATAAAATGGCAATATAAATCATATATCAAACAATAAACAATAACAATGCTAATAAATTAGACTAAACAGAAAAAATGGAGACATTAAAACTGTAAACCACTTTCTCATTCTTACCACAATATCTATATCCTATGGGTTAGGTATATCAATGGATATTTCTGTAGAAGGAATAATTAGGTGTGAGCCGATGTCTCCCACATCGATATACTTTCCCTTATAAAGTCTGTATAGACTATAAAAACATTAAATACACCTTATAACATACCAAATCACCTTTAAAAAAATCAACATCCAGTGAGGGAAAATTATAGATACTTCAATAAGAGCATAGAAGCCAAAAACAATCCAATCTGGAATTAATCCTTAGGAATATGTTAAGATTAAGGATTATAAAGTGAGGTCTATTTGAAGGGAGAGGGGAAAGTAGAGAGAAAAGAAACAAAGTAGACACTACATCTCCTCTCAATGATTCTCTAAATATGTTTGTTTACTTCTTGGTTTTAGAACATCTAAATATTCTGCTGCGGGTCGCCATGCCAACGGGCAGGGTGATCCTGTTCAGATATACAACAGCAAATACTATATCTCCTCTCAATGGTGCTCAAAATATGTTTGTTTATTTTTTTGGTTGTAAAAACACCTGTATATTAGGTTGCGGGTCGCCATGCCAACGGGCAGGACGATCCTGTTTAGATATGCAATAGGACACTAAACTACAAATCCCAGAGGCACTAGAGAACTGCTAGATACCAGATCCGCTAGACGGATGTTGCCGGGAGACCAGTTCCGCCGCATATAATGGTGGAACGCAAATGCGTTCCACAGGGCGGAAGTAAGACGCCGCTAACAAAAGATACGATCAAAGCATTAAGCTTTAGATCGTAGTCAAATACATTTTTCCATCTATATGGCAGGGTATTGTCAGTATGCTTGTATGAACATCAGGGTGAAGCAAGTATTCTAAATAAATCAAATAAGAATTGGAAGATTATTATGGTCTATACTAATAGACGCCCCCCGACCCGGAAGCACTTCTCTAAACAGAGGTCCGTTCGTGGTAAATATATTTATTTTTCTGAGCCAATTTACAGCAAAACGTTAATGTAGATGTCTGAGTCTGTCCTAGGAACCTAATAGCATTACTGTTGGGATTATAGAAGTGTTTTTATCAATAATGAGCTTGATTTAAAGGATTGAGTGAAACAGCTGCACATTGTTTGTTAATCATCAAGGGTATAAATTCCCTGCCAGTAGCCCACCCAAGTCACCTTTGATAAAGCTGCACTGCTTGCAGTGAAACGCGTCAGGAGGAGGCTACTTGGGTCACTAAGTGTGATATTTGCTGCCGTCCTTATCCATCCGGACCAACAACTGGACTTTGCCAACTGATTTTGCCAACTTCAGAGGGAAATACGGGACACTCATCCAACCTTCTTAAGACACCTTCACCCCCATCTCTATGAAGAGGACACCGCACTAATTGAGGATCCCGAACCTGGCTGGTTTATGAGATACAACAACAGAGACTCTCTTAAGGGACTACTCCTCTAGCGGACGTTGGGTAACGTGTACTGGTGTGACTACACTGTTAGTCTGTCCCCCTCTGCCCTTCAACCCAGTTGTATTAATAGGAACGGATGGTATTATGATAGGCAGCTACAATTTATCGACCCACACATGCTAACCTATCAATTGTCATGTTTTAACTTGCTTTACATGGATCTTAGATCCAGTGTTTTATTGAGGCCTAATTTCATGTTTTATTAAACTAATGATTTTTTCACTCAATCCTTTTCATTAAGAATTTTTATGCAACACCATTAGCGCTGCTATCCTTTCTTTTGGTTTTCTTTGATATATAGTTGGGGCTTGACTACCCCCAAATTATTATAGCAGCAGCATTAGAGACACAGCACCTGAAAGCGCCCGATCATCCATTTGCTTGGTATATCTCTTTTTGCTTTATGTGAGCTTAGCCATCTTTACCAGAGTGAATATCAACATTGCTTGTGATAACAAGGGAGCAATTGATTTGTCTTCCAGCACCAAGCATTATGGACAGTCCAAACACATTGCATTAGAAATCACTTTATCCATGAGTTAGAGGAGAATAAGTCTGTCAATGTGGATTACATAGCAAGCAAGAGCAATGCTGCTCATATGTTGACAAAGGGACTGTCATCACACTTGCTGAATATGTTCATGACAAAATGTGGACTGGAATACTTTGGAGAAATGTTGATTTGGTTTACTGTTCGCTTACCATGCTTTATTAATGTGTTTTCGGTTACAGGAAAACTGTATTGAAAAATATATTGATAAAGTGTTATGCTTAAGTATGTAACCAGAGACAGCCTTGAGCAAGGGGATGGGGGGGGTTAGACAGTAGAGCACTCCACGGTCTGTCTCTGTTCCCAGTGCTAGAGGCAGCTTCCCTGCTCTAGCGGTTACCCTCTAGTGCCAGCTCAGTGCGGGAGGAGGTGCTTCATGTACACTATCCGGGTGGGACCACGTGCTTCCTCCGTAGTTCTTTCTGGGAGTTTTTTGTCTAGTGTGACCTTGTCTACCCCACAGCTGCACCCTGTGTGTAGCCTATCACTGTGTTACCGCTGTACTGCATTGCATGTATATTGGGAGTTCCTGCTGCTGCAGAACATCTTCTATACACTAAAAGCTGTTATCTCTGTTATATGAATAAACCAATCATTCTGGTTAAGTGCCATTGTGTGGATTAACATCCCTATCCGACACCGCAACACCCTGCCAACAGTTAGCACATGTTTTTAATAAATGGGCCCCATACACTGGCAGAGGTATTTCAGCCTAGCCAGCTGGAAGCAGAAATGCCTCAGATGGAAGATGGGTTGAGGCTAAAATGCCAGCGGTCAGAATACCAACTCCTTAACTGTAACCCTCCCTCACCACAGCCTAAACTTAAGCAATGTTGGAATTCCGGCGTCGGCATTTTGGCTGCCCAGGATCCCAACCATTATGGATGATACATTATAATTTACAAGTCTGCCTTAATAGGGACTAATTTAACAGGTAATGAAAACATCAAGAACTAAATGTAATAGGGTAAGAATTTAGTGCTAGACTCGCACATTTTTACAACTCACATAATGTAATCAGATGCAGGAACATGCAAACTCGACCAATAAAGCTCCCCCCCCCTTCCCCCCCCTTCATGGCACCAAATTCCTGGGCCGAAGCCTGGGGCTATCCCTTGCATCCCATGGCGGTTGGTGCATTTAAGGTTTTGATTTACTAAAATAATATTGTAGAGTACAACAGGTCCCAGCATGCCTCCCCCACAGACTGGTACTTGGAGAACCACAAGTAACAGTATGTGGGTCAATGAAGGGACCGCTGGTTCCTATAGTCCCCCTATAAAAAAAAATATTAAAAAGAGATAGAGTGCGCGCACTGTGAAAGTAGAAGTTTAATAAGCACCCTTGCACACTCACACGTACTTACCTACGCTCCATATAGCCATTCATGTCTTCTTCTCCAGTAGCATCCACGATACCTGTAAAAAAATATTCCATACTCACCTATCCTTGGTGTAGATCAGGGGGATATATGTTATAGGGTTCAAGTTTGCCGGATGTCAGCTGAAAAGTGCCATTTTTTTTAAAGCGGCAATTATTTACAAGCTAAAACCAGGATGGTGTTGAATTGTAAATGATTGCCGCTTTAAAAATGCAGCCATTCTCAGCCGACGTTCCACACCTTTGGCAAACTTGAACCCACTTAACAAAATTAACATAATACATTACAGAAACAATGAAGAACAGAAAAGCTTTTCATAAAATAGAGGGAGTATGAAAATATTAAAGGGACAATTATGGAGATGATAAGTAAACAGGAAAGTCTTGAGTCTACTTTTGAAGGATTCTATAGTTGGGGCGTCTCGCACTGTGCGGGGAAGTGAGTTCCATAGAGTCAGAGCCACATGGCTAAAAGCTCGACCCCCAGATGAATTACTGGAGATGCTAGGTACTGCTAATGGTCCTTCATCTACAGATCGCAGTAATCAAGTGGGGCAGTATAAGCTGATTCAGGTACCTTGGGCCCTGGTCCATGCAGAGTTTTGAAAAGTCAGTAGGCCAATCCTGAAGAGGATTCGCCATTTTACTGGCAGCCAGTGGAGGGAGTGGAGAATGGGTGTTATGTGGCTAAAATGATAATGGATGACACATTGCCTGTCACAAGCCGCCGGGCAGCTTCTTCCTCTTGCGAGTCCCGGATGTTGCCATGCAAGGGCCGCTGGTCCCCGTCCGTCTCTAGGCAAACAGGGCACTGCTCAGCCACTGTGTCCCTGGTTGCCTAGCAATGCAGCCGCTTTCTGTCAGGGAGCGGTGTACGTTCAGCACTGCAGCTTTGCGCAGTTCTTAATTACTCAGGCACTACCAGGCTGGGTTTTCCTATTGGTTGGTGCTACTCTTAAAAGCCAGCCAGCCCAGTTCTCTGTTCTTGTTATAGCTTGTACCTGTCTGTATGAGCTGCTGGTCCCTGTCTGCAAGACCTTGCCTGTCCTGTGGGTACTTGCCGGATTTACCAACGTCGTGTCCTAGTACCTGCCCTTCCTGTGTCCACCTCCAGTCCTTAGTGTGTAAACCCCCTGCCTTTCACTCCTGTGTAGCTGCCCTCAGCCTATGGAGAAAATCCAACTGCACTGTGTCCACATACCATCAGTAATGTGCCGCAAACCACCTCCTCAGTACCGTATTTCATCCCGCAGTGCCTCATCTGTCCTGGCTGAAACCCCGACTCAGATTCAACCTTTCTCTCCATGCTCCTGTGTGTGTACTCCAGTCCATTTCTTATGATGTCTAGTCTGCTGTGTGAGCCCCTACTGCTAGAGGTTTAAGTCCAGGCGGCAACCTAAGTACCAGAGTATGTGTTGTGAGGGGCTGTTATTGGCGTTAGACCCTCTTACCGGCTCTAGGGGTCTCACACAAATAGCACTAGAGTACCATAACACTGCCCATTTACAACTGGAGTGGTTTTAAGATACACAGTGCTCAAGAGTTCAGTTCAATGACTTTAAGTGTATCACAGAGCTCACCGTCTGCTGGTAGGGGTGCGGGGCTAAATGATGTGATTTACCTCTTTTAGCCTTGAAATCTCCACAAGGCCGTCGCAAGGGCATTGATTATCCCTTTCGCGGCTGCAAGAGACTATCCTAAAAATCATGAGTCTCCCACAGATTCCAGGAGGGTAGGCAAGTATATGTTTATCAGTGGTCCTGCTCCACTGGGGAAATGACCCTCTCATACCCTCCAACTGTACCTTTTTGGTCGGTCCAGTACCATTTTTTATGGTCTGTACCTGCCAAAAGGCGCCTTGTACCCGATTCCAGAGTCTCCTTTGTCCTACAGATTCCTATGGCAGCGACGAATGGCCATGGCCACGCCCCTTTTCCAAATTTGCACTGATTTTTGGTTCTAGGATGTTGGAGGGTGTGCCCTCTAATAGAGTAACAATGTATAATTTGAGTGCCTAGTCTGGAATCTGATCCATAGGGGGTGGTGCCCTCATGCAGTGGGGCGCACCGAGGATTTCCCATGTGCCCCTTGGGCCAGTCTGTCCCTGTTTACTTCTCAATGGGGGTCATTCCGAGTTGTTCGCTCGCAAGCTGCTTTTAGCAGCTTTGCACACGCTAAGCCGCCGCCTACTGGGAGTGAATCTTAGCTTATCAAAATTGCGAACGAAAGATTAGCAGAATTGCGAATAGACACTTCTTAGCAGTTTCTGAGTAGCTCCACACTTACTCGGCATTTGCGATCAGTTCAGTGCTTGTCGTTCCTGGTTTGACGTCACAAACACACCCAGCGTTCGCCCAGACACTCCTCCGTTTCTCCAACCACTCCCGCGTTTTTCCCAGAAACGGTAGCGTTTTTTCACACACTCCCATAAAACGGCCTGTTTCCGCCCAGAAACACCCACTTCCTGTCAATCACATTACGAACACCAGAACGAAGAAAAAACCTTGTAATGCCGTGAGTAAAATACCTAACTGCATAGCAAATTTACTTGGCGCAGTCGCACTGCGGACATTGCGCATGCGCATTAGCGACTAATCGCTCCGTTGCGAGAAAAAATACAGAGCGAACAACTCGGAATGACCCCCTATGTCAGCTAGAGCACGGTATATACAATGTAATATAGGTTGCAGTGTCTGAGAAAATGGGTTCATGGGAAAATGTAGCAAATTTTTACAGTAAACTTTATAGTTAAAAACAGTTATTGAAAAAATTATCAACATCTGGGGCAGATTTTAATGAAAGTCACATTACGGTGCCTTCTGATTAGGTCTACACCGAAGGCTACTGTACGTGAATATGAAATGATGGAAGATGCTGATGAAGTTACAATAGCTGTAATTAATGTTGATTAAATTAAACTGCAAGATTTATTTTCTGTAGCAGTAATTGTTCTGTCCACAATGAGGAAGTAAACAAGTCCCTTCTCCCTGTAATCCTTAAGTGCATTTATCTGTAGTCACACATCTTGAAATACGGCTTTAGTGAGCGAGAGCTGTAAGCTTGATAAATAATTTATACACATTGTCATTCATTTAGATTCCATAGGTTTAAGCCGTAAAGTCAGTGCAATAGAACAATAGAAAGCGTCATGTAAGACCTCGGATTGTGTCATTCCTTAGTTTTAATATGTCACATGAAAAGGTGAACGGTTAATGTTTATAGGATGCATATAGTACCTAACCCTCATCTCCCACAGCATAACACTAACCTCCCCTCTCACAATTAACCCTAACCTCCCCCTCACACAACCTAACCCTAACCTTCTCCTCCTGCACCCTAACCTCCCCCTCCCACAGCCTAACCCTAACCTCTCCCTCATGCAGTCTAACCCTAACCTCCCCTCCCACACCCTAACCCTAACCTCCCCTCCCACACCCTAACCTCCCCTCCCACACCCTAACCCTAACCTCCCCACCTGCAGCCTAACCCTAACCTCCACCTCCCACACCCTAACCTCCCCTCCCACACCCTAACCCTAACCTCCCCTCCCACACCCTAACCCTAACCTCCCCTCCTGCAGCCTAACCTCCCCTCCCGCAACCTAAGGATAACTTTCTCCTCCTGCAGCCTAACCCTAACCTCCCCTCCCACACCCTATCCCTAACCTCCCCTCCCACACACACACCCTAACCTCCCCTCCCACAACCTAACCCTAACCTCCCCTCCCACACCCTAACATCCCCTCCCACAACCTAACAATAACTTTCTCCTCCTGCACCCTAACCCTAACCTCTCCTCCTGCACCCTAACCTCTACCTCCCACAGCCTAAGCCTAACCTCCCCCCACAGCCTAACTCTAACCTCCCCCTCCCACAGCCTAACCCTAACCATCCCCTCCCACAGCCTAACTCTAACCTCTCCTCCTGCAGCCTAACCTCCCCTCCCACAGCCTAACCCTAACCTCCCTCCTGCACCCTAACCCTAACCTCCACCTCCCACAGCCTAACCCTAACCTCCCCCTACCACAGCCTAACTCTAACCTCTCCTCCTGCTGCCTAACCCTAACCTCCCCTCCCACAGCCTAACCCTAACCTCTCCTTCTGCATCCTAACCCTAACCTCCATCTCCCGCAGCCTAACCCTAACATCCCCGTCCCACAGCCTAACCCTAACCTCCCACAGACTAACCCTAACCTCTCCTCCTGCAGCCTAACCCTAACCTCCCACAGCCTAACCCTAACCTCCCCTCCCACACCCTAACCTCTCCTCCTGCAGCCTAACCCTAACCTCCACCTCCCGCAGCCTAACCCTAACATCCCCGTCCCACAGCCTAACCCTAACCTCCCACAGACTAACCCTAACCTTCCCTCCCACAGCCTAACCCTAATCTCTCCTCTTGTAGCCTAACCCTAACCTCCACTCCCGCAGCCTAACCCTAACCTCCCCCTCCCACAGCATAACCCTAACCTCCCCCTCCCACAGCCTAACTCTAACCTCCCCTCTCACAATTAACCCTAACCTCCCCCTCACACAACCTAACCCTAACCTCCTCCTCCTGCACCCTAACCTCCCCCTCCCACAGCCTAACCATAACCTCCTCTCCTGTAACCTATCCCTAACCTCCCCTCCTGCAGTCTAACCCTAACCTCTCCCTCACACAACCTAACCGTAACCTCCTCCTCCTGCACCCTAACTTCCCCACCCACAACTGTAGCATAACCTCCTCTCCTGTAACCTAACCCTACCCTCCCTGTGAGCCTGGCTGTACCCTAAGGTGGGTATATAGCCGCAGTTACTCATGCCAAGAGGGGACTTGTGGATAATTGCATTGAGCCCCTATCATCTATACGCCATGAGGTACTGCAAGAAGAGCAGCGTGCCATATTTTTATTCAAAATTTGCATCTTATTTGCATCGAAGCTGCAGCGAAACCACACTCACAGTGTACTAGAGACACAGGAATTAGTTCTACACAAGTACAAAGTCTCAGATAAAACACATTGGAACTTGGTGAGAGATACTTCCTACTGAGTCTGATTACACTATTCAGCCATTGCCTTTACGTCTGCCTGGATTTATCTGACGCTCTGTGTACAAATTACATGGAGCGGTTGTGCCTGGTAATAGCTGCAGTATACTGTAAACCAGTTATTATGTTACTACTTGAATTCCAATATGTGACTGTCATGATGACAACATAAATTTGTTTAGTAAGTTAGGCCGCCAAATCATTTTTAAATCTCTTCTGACAGCCATGGTAACGGAGAAGGGGGTTGGTGTATAAAGTACATGGACCCAGCCTCTCTAGGGGGCCAGGAGTGCAAGGGAGGTGTAACCAAGCCCCCAAATATGGGGCGGCAACATCACTCTAGATGCTGTACCCCCTGGCAACCCCGACACAGCGCCGGCAATTGATTCTAAGCGCACCGAAACGTGTAACCACATCCCTCCAGTACCGGGGCCTGTCTAATGTCTTGCCTGAGCCACTCACTGTTTGTTATAAATAAGGCAATTACCAATGATCAATTTAGGGTAATTTAGACAATAAAAGGAAATACTTGGTTATTGTACATTACCAGATTGCTCGTAAATAATCCTCCATGTGTTCAAATGTACATATACAGTATATATATATATTTATTTTTTTATTTTTTTACTGTATATTTAGCCTTACTCGTCCTTGAGTGCGTTAGAAATGAACTTGTGGGTAATTTATTCCCAGTGACCAGGAGATACAGTAGATAAGGAATTCCAATTTATCAGGCTGCAAAATCTGGATGATGTCATCCGATAAAGTGATTTTTCTCCTGGGGCACCTAAAAGCAGACACAGCTACAGTGCAGCTACAGGACAGCCGGGGCTGACATTCTCATAAAGTAACTGACAAGGTACACACAAGATCTACAGTGAGTTTTTCCTGTGTATCTTCTTCAACATACAGTACATACACAGGGCCTAATTCAGACATAATCGCTCTCTAGTTATTTTTTGCAGCGCTGCGATCAGATAGTCGCCGCCCACCAGTGAGTGTATTTTAGCTTTGCAAGTGTGCGAACGCTTGTGCAGCCGAGCGGTACAAAAAAGTTTTGTGCAGTTTCTGAGTAGCTCGGGAATTACTCAGCCGCTGCGATCGCTTCAGCCTGTCCGGTCCTGGAATTGACGTCAGACACCCGCCCTGCAAACGCTTGGACACGCCTGCGTTTTTCCAAACACTCCCTGAAAACAGCCAGTTGACACCCATAAACGCCCTCTTCCTGTCAATCTCCTTGTGATCGGCTGTGTGAATGGATTCTTCGTTAAATCCATCGCTCAGCGACGATCCGCTTTGCAGCCGTATGACGCGCCTGCGCATTGCGGTGCACACGTATGCGCAGTTTGGACCTGATCGCAGCGCAGCGAAAAAACCTAGAGTGCGATCAGGTCTGAATGACCCCCATAGTCCATGAGATAGGGGACATTCAGAGATATAGGTAAATAAAGCCATTTGTGCACAGTTCCCATGTTGCTATAGAGGACGGTACTTTCTGACAAATAAGCTGCACAGACCATTACCCATGTAAATCAATGGATCAGTGTGTCCACAACATCCTAACGTCAGGGGTAATGAGACTAATAAACTTCCGCAGCCCAGCATAAGACTCTCTCCTGAGAATGTAACATCTACATTACACTTTAACATCACTTAAAAATATATACGGTATATTTACAGTGGAATCATGCAGACATTTTCTTTAAAAGAGGATTGAAGGGTGTCAAGCAACTAGATAAAAAATGGCAGAAGCCTCTGAATTGCGCCAGGCGGTCATTCTGACCCGATCGCACACTGCAGTTTATCGCAGCGGTGTGATCGGGTCAGAACTGCGCATGCCAGACGACCGAAGGCCGTCGCTGCGCTATGATACTCTCTTGACAGCAGGGCCGGATTAAGCCTTTGGGAGGCCCGGGGAACTTAAAATAGGGGGGCCCTGCATGTGCGGGAGCGTCACGTATGCCTATGGGGGTAGAGAGGGGGTGACTTCCAGGGGGGGGGGGGGGGTTCAATAACAATTGGGGGTGGGGGAGGAATAATGTACAGTTAAAGTAATAATAACTTTAAAAAAATACATTGGTTGCAGGGTGGGGAATGTGCACAAAAAAAGTGTTGTTTTTTTTACTGGGGGGGATTGGGTGGTTTATGAAACTTTTTTTATTGCTTCTAAGGGGGTATGGGGTAACTATTGTAACGGGTTTAAGTCAACTATGGGCTCTATTGCCAATGGGGGGGGGATGTTATTTTCTGCACTGCTGCAGATTGTAACAATGAACTCACTACTGTGTGGGGTGGGCGTGGGGTGGGCGTTCACCTCTCCACTACCTTGCTTGCTTGACCGCACTCCTTATCAGTGCAGAGGTCTGTTCAGTCTCCTGTCCAGGTCGCTGGCTGCGGAGTCCGGGTCCCTCTCTCCTCGCTGGGAAGAGGCGTGGTCCCTCAATCCAGACAGCTGCTACTACTGTAGCTAGCTGTCAGTGTAACCCTTCGTGCAGCGTGGCCGTGACTGCTTACGCTGTGCAGGCAGCAGTGGCAAATGGATCTAAGCAGCTCCAGCTGGGGGGGCCCTTTAGGGAGGTGGGCCCGGGGTACTCACCCCCTGTGACCCCCCCTTAATCCGGCACTGCTTGACAGGCAGAGGCGGTAGCTGGGCAGGGGGTGTGGAGCGGTGGTGTTTGTCCGCTGTTTCGTGGGCGCGGTGAGGGGGAACACCATGCGGGGGGCGGGCCGAAGTGGCTGCGGGATGTCACATACAGCTTCTGCGGCCCGGGGAGCGACAAGTAGCTCCCGGCCAGTACACTAAAGCAGCGCTGGCCTGGAGCTACTCCTAATGTGCAAAAGCATTGCATCTGTGCGATGCTTTTGCACTTCTGCGGGGGGGGGCAGCACTGACATGCGGGGCGGGATAGCCCTGTGCTGGGCGTCCCCCTGCATGTCTATGGTCATAATCGCAGCCCTGCAAAATTTTGCAGGGCTACGATCAACTCGGAATCACCACCCCCAATGTCCAGATTCTGCACTTCTTTAATGAAGAGATACGCAGTGGGCGTAAAGCAAAAAAGAGCAAGTAACCAAGGGGCTAATTCAGAACTGATCGCTAGGGGGCGTTTTTTGCATCCATGCACTCAGGTAGTCGCCGCCTACATGGGAGAGTATTAGCTGTGTGCAGGTGTGAGATCGCATGTGTTGGAGACCTGCACAAACATCAGTTTGTGCAGTTTGTGCGCAGCCCAGGACTTACTCTGCTACTGCAATGGTCGGGGCCGGAGCTGACGTCAGGAATCCTCCCACAAAACGCCTGGTCCCGTCTGCGTTTTTCCGGACACTCCCTGGAAATGGTTAGTTGCCACCCACAAACGGCCTCTTCCTGTCAATCTCCTTGCATTTGCCGGTGCGATCGGATTTTTCGCACCATCCCATCGCTGACCGCGCTCCCTGTCGCTGCAGACCTGCGCATAGCGGTGCATGTCCATTCACAGGGCAGACCTGATCGCCCGCTGTGCGAAAACGCACAGCAGCGATCAGGTCTGAATCGCCCCAATGTTGCAGATGCAAGTGGTGAAATACATTTATTTGTTTTTGCATACAGGGTAAATACTGGGTGCTTTTGCATGTAGCACACAAATGATGGACCAAAGCTAAAACTCTCTGCACAATGTTCCACGGCTCTCTCTGATCATCCCTGATTGTTATTCTTTATAAAGGTTATTTGGCACCAGATCATCGGTTTGTTTGGCAGTATTACTTTTCCTACCTGGGTATTTTCTGGGGTAACATCGACATCTGTTTTCTCAGAAGACCCTCTGTTGCAGTTTTCCTGGCTTGCAATGGGTCATCAATGCTCCCAACTATCTCATGCCCTGTACCTGTTGCTGCCTGGAACCAACCCCACCTCTTAGAGATGCTTCTTCAAAACCTCATAGGTGGTCATCTTCTACATCAGCCATTGCTTCCTGTTCTGAGTTTCCAGTTGCTGGCTCCTGTTCTGTGGTTCCAGATATGATGGCTGATTTTCTGATGTTATAGAGTTGGCTTGCTCCTGTCCTAAGAATTCTACCTGAGCAGCGTAGACCTAGTTAACTTGAACTTTTGCATTGTCCTGGCATTGTAGACTTCTAGAATCCCTGACCTTGGTTTGTTTTTAGATTCTGCTATTGATGTGCAAGGCAGATACTTCTTTCCTGTAACCTGCACAATGTATCTATGAGAGGTGCCTCTAGATGCAGCTAATTCAGTACTGCACTCTACAGCTGATCTATGAGAAGTGCCCCTAAAACCAGCTACTTCAGTCCTCCATCCTGCACAGCTGATCTATGAGAAGTGCTACTAGATCCACTACTTCAGTCCTGCATCCTGCACAACTGATCTATGAAAAGTGCAGCTAGATACAGCTACTTCAGTCCTGCATCCTGGATAACTGATCTATGAGAAGTGCTACTAGATTCACTACTTCAGTCCTACATTCTGCACAGCTGTTCTATGAGGAGTGTTTCTAGATCCAGCTACTTCAATCCTCCATCCTGCACAGCTTATCTATGAGAAGTGCAGCTAGATCCAGCTACTTCAATCCTCCATCCTGCACAGCTTATCTATGAGAAGTGCTACTAGATCCACTACTTCAGTCCTGCATTCTGCACAGCTGATCTATGAGAAGTGCCCCTAGATCCAGCTACTTCAGTCCTGCAACCTGCACAGCTGATCTATGAGCAGTGCAGCTAGACCCAGCTAGTTCAATCCTCCATCCTGCACAGCTGATCTGTGAGAAGTGCAGCCAGATCCAGCTACTTCAGTCCTGCATCCTGCACAGCTGATCTATCAGAAGTGCTACTAGATCCAGCTACTTCAATCCTCCATCCTGCACAGCAGCTCTATGAGAAGTGCTACTAGATCCAGCTACTTCAATCCTCCATCCTGCACAGCTTATCTACGAGAAGTGCAGCTAGATCCAGCTACTTCAGTCCTGCATCCTGCATAATTGATCTATGAGCAGTGCTACTAGATCCAGCTACTTCAATCCTCCATCCTGCACAGCTGATCTATGAGAAGTGCTACTAGATCCACTACTTCAGTTTTGCATTCTGCACAGCTAATCTTTGAGGAGTGCTACTAGATCCAGCTACTTCAGTCCTGCAACCTGCACAGCTGATCTGATAAGTGCAGTTAGATCCAGCTACTTCAGTTCTGCATCCTGCACTACTGATCCATGAGAAGTCCTACTAGATCCACTACTTCAGTCCTGCATCCTGCACAACTGATCTATGAGAAGTGCAGCTAGATCTAGCTACTTCAGTCCTGCATCCTGCATAATTGATCTATGAGAAGTGCTACTAGATCCACTACTTCAGTCCTGCATTCTGCACAGCTGATCTATGAGAAGTGCTACTAGATCCACTACTTCAGTCCTGCATTCTGCACAGCTAATCTTTGAGGAGTGCTACTAGATCCACTACTTCAGTCCTGCATTCTGCACAGCTGATCTATGAGAAGTGCCCCTAGATCCAACTACTTCAGTCCTGCAACCTGCACAGCTGATCTATGAGAAGTGCTACTAGATCCACTACTTCAGTCCTGCATTCTGCACAGCTGATCTATGAGAAGTGCTACTAGATCCACTACTTCAGTCCTGCATTCTGCACAGCTAATCTTTGAGGAGTGCTACTAGATCCACTACTTCAGTCCTGCATTCTGCACAGCTGATCTATGAGAAGTGCCCCTAGATCAAGCTACTTCAGTCCTGCAACCTGCACAGCTGATCTATGAGCAGTGCAGCTAGATCCAGCTAGTTCAATCCTCCATCCTGCACAGCTTATCTATGAGAAGTGCAGCCAGATCCAGCTACTTCAGTTCTGCATCCTGCACAGCTGATCTATCAGAAGTGCTACTAGATCCAGCTACTTCAATCCTCCATCCTGCACAGCTTATCTATGAGAAGTGCTACTAGATCCAGCTACTTCAATCCTCCATCCTGCACAGCTTATCTACGAGAAGTGCAGCTAGATCCAGCTACTTCAGTCCTGCATCCTACATAATTGATCTATGAGCAGTGCTACTAGATCCAGCTACTTCAATCCTCCATCCTGCACAGCTGATCTATGAGAAGTGCTACTAGATCCACTACTTCAGTTTTGCATTCTGCACAGCTAATCTTTGAGGAGTACTACTAGATCCAGCTACTTCAGTCCTGCAACCTGCACAGCTGATCTGATAAGTGCAGTTAGATCCAGCTACTTCAGTTCTGCATCCTGCACTACTGATCCATGAGAAGTCCTACTAGATCCACTACTTCAGTCCTGCATCCTGCACAACTGATCTATGAGAAGTGCAGCTAGATCTAGCTACTTCAGTCCTGCATCCTGCATAATTGATCTATGAGAAGTGCTACTAGATCCACTACGTCAGTCCTGCATTCTGCACAGCTGATCTATGAGAAGTGCTACTATATCCACTACTTCAGTCCTGCATTCTGCACAGCTGATCTATGAGAAGTGCCCCTAGATCCAGCTACTTCAATCCTCCATCCTGCACAGCTTATCTATGAGAAGTGCAGCTAGATCCAGCTACTTCAGTCCTGCATCCTGCACAACTGATCTGAGAAGTGCCCCTAGATCCAGCTACTTCAATCCTCCATCCTGCACAGCTTATCTATGAGAAGTGCAGCTAGATCCAGCTACTTCAGTCCTGCATCCTGCACAGCTGATCTATGAGAAGTGCCCCTAGATCCAGCTACTTCAATCCTGCAACCTGCACAGCTGATCTATGAGAAGTGCAGCTAAATCCAACTAGTTCAATCCTCCATCCTGCACAGCTTATCTATGATAAGTGCAGCCAGATCCAGCTACTTCTGTCCTGCATCCTGCACAGCTGATCTATGAGAAGTGCTTCTAGATCCAGCTACTTCAATCCTCCATCCTGCACAGCTGATCTATGAGAAGTGCTACTAGATCCAGCTACTTCAATCCTCCATCCTGCACAGCTTATCTATGAGAAGTGCTACTAGATCCAGCTACTTCAGTCCTGCATTCTGCACAGCGTATCTATGAGAAGTGCTACTAGATCCACTACTTCAGTCCTGCATTCTGCACAGCTTATCTATGAGAAGTGCTACTAGATCCACTACTTCAGTCCTGCATTCTGCACAGCTGATCTATGAGAAGTGCTACTAGATCCACTACTTCAGTCCTGCATTCTGCACAGCTGATCTATGAGGAGTGCTACTAGATCCAGCTACTTCAGTCCTGCATTCTGCACAGCTGATCTATGAGGAGTGCCCCTAGATCTAGCTACTTCAGTCCTGCAACCTGCACAGCTGATCTATGAGAAGTGCAGCTAGATCCAGCTACTTCAGTCCTGCATCCTGCACTGCTGATCCATGAGAAGTCCTACTAGATCCGCTACTTCAGTCCTATTAACTGCAGAACTTTGTTGCCTCCATTACCTGCCTTGTCTGGCTTCCAGGCAATGAGGCCCATCCTCTAAACCTATTTTTCATTAACTTTTGCAGCCTTTAATTGAATTAAGTCAATAAGATCCCAGTTTCTGCCTCTGCTCCCCAGATTTCTGACAGCTATACTGTATTTCTGCCACTAGATGACAATATAACGCAAAACTGATGGTTTTCATTTTCAATCAACATTCAAGTGAATTGCAAACTACAGTAATTCTGGTGAGTCTGATCTCTGGAGCTTGCTTTTTGGAATTCACACAAGCTTGGGATGGTGGTCTGCATTACAAAGCCTCCATAGCTCTGTTCTCTTTATGATAAAGCTACAATACTGTATGTTATGTTTTATAAAGCCACCTGAGACTTGGGGGTCTGCATTTTATAGTGGACTCAAGAACAGGTTGACACTGAATAGTAACAACTACTGTATTATGTATTGTGCTCAGTCTATTGGTCACTACAGTGTTCTCTGTATTGTATAGCTATCACTAGAATTCTTTCTGTATTTCTTAGGTTACACAGATGTTCTCTGCAGCATGTACTGTAGACTGTTTATTAATATACTGGTACTAGTAAAAGACATACTTCCAATATTAAAGGCTGATTTTAAACTATTAAAAATTATTTAAACTCTATGTCAGTTGATTTTGGGTTTCAGGGGCTGAAACACACATTTGCTAAAGGTTGATTTTTTTATTTTATTTATTTATTTATTCATTTATTTTGTTTTTTAATGTTAATAATTATGTGCTTTGGACCTGGAAGTACAACATCCATTTTCATCAATTTTAAATTGATCAAATCGACCTTTAGTAAATTTCCCCCTTTGAGTGGTGGAGCTGCCAAACAAAGTGGAAGAACTGCACCCAACTTATACAATAAGAGAAATTGATAAATATAGTTGTACTTCCACAGTAAATGAAGAATAAGAGCAGAGACTGAGGGGGAAACGTACTGTATCAAGCCTTTGAGAGAGTTAACTATCGTTTCAGATACTGTGTATCATAAATGAATGAAGCTGAAGCTGATTGTTTACTTGAAGCAACTTTTCCATTTTATTTATTCTCCAAGGCTTGATACATGTCCCCCTGAGATTTATATTCAACTCACAAAAACAGAAAAAAAAAATTTGGTGCAAAGAGTTGGGTAGCCTCAGGGCTACCAGTACTAAGCTCAAATTATTTTATTAGTCCAGCACTTCACAGGACCGGTTGGGCTGAAGCTGTTGTTTCCACTGCTAAATGCTTTACTCACCGGCATATGAGTTTTATTAAATGCCCATCCTACTATCTAGTTGCTGCTGTTCTCTTAATCTATTTCATTCACATCCAATGCAAACTTCATATACTGTTAAGAAATTCTGGGCTTTGCACACTCATGGCCTTTATCAATCTGTCAACAGCAAAGACTGTTCTCTCATCTTGTTTGATTTATGTCTGATAGCATATTCTTGTGCTGGTGGATATTGTTGGTCTTTGCCCAGCTGTCTTTTATTAAACTGCCATCATATCTGACCCTGCCCTGCCAGTCTGCTCATCTGCATCCAATTCCATAGTGCGTGGCACAAAGACGTAACACTACCTTGATACAGAAGATTTGGTTCTTATAATGGGGGTCATTCCGAGTTGTTCGCTCGCAAGCGGATTTTAGCAGATTTGCTCATGCTAAGCCGCCGCCTACTGGGAGTGAATCTTAGCATCTTAAAATTGCGAATGATGTATTTGCAATATTGCGATTACACACCTCGTAGCAGTTTCTGAGTAGCTCCAGACTTACTCGGCTTCTGCGATCAGTTCAGTGCTTGTCGTTCCTGGTTTGACGTCACAAACACACCCAGCGTTCGCCCAGACACTCCCCCGTTTCTCCGGCCACTCCTGCGTTTTTTCCGGAAACGGTAGCATTTTTTCCCACACGCCCATAAAACGGCCTGTTTCCGCCCAGTAACACCCATTTCCTGTCAATCACATTACGATCGCCAGAACGATGAAAAAGCCGTGAGTAAAATTCCTAACTGCATAGCAAATTTACTTGGCGCAGTCGCAGTGCGGACATTGCGCATGCGCATTAAGCGGAAAATCGCTGCGATGCGAAGATTTTTACCGAGCGGACAACTCGGAATGACCCCCAATGTTGCTAATTGTGAGTTGGTCATTAAAAAAAACACTGCAAATGAAACATATGACTATGACTAATGCACTCTAGGGACAAACAAGTAAAAAATACATGTTACATATATGTGCTGTGGCAAGACCAGGGTAAAGTTGCCGTGTCCTGTGGTAGACAGGTGCACGTTCTTACAGTAACACACCAGCCCCGGATATTTGGTCAAACAGCCTCAGCTATTTTTATTTGCAGAAAAGTAAAAATAAATCATACACATAAATCCTTGCCTGTCCGGCTCTTACTATACATAAGATGTGAGAAGGACCTACTGTCCCACTCACCAAAGCAGCAATTCAGTGCAGCACTCAGTTCAAGCAGTGATGGTATCTCTCTGCAAGCCAGAACTTTTCTCCCGAGGTAATAAGACACTCTGGGGTATATTTACAAAAGTGCAGGTTTTTAGAAGTGGAGATGTTGCCCATAGCACAGATTCTACTTGTCATTTATCTACCACCTTCTACAAGATAATAGCTAGCATATGATTGATTGCCTTGGTCAACATCTCCTCTTCTAAAAACCGCACCTTAGTAAATATACCCCTCTGTGTCCAGGCTGACAGCCTTTTAATATACCCATGTGGGTATAAGCACTGATTAGCATCCTCTGAGCCAGAACACCCTAAGGATCCGGACTGGGCCTAATGGATGGAGCCCGCCCTCACTCTCCATCCATAACCCCAGGAGCCCTTAACACTAGAAAGCCTGAAGGGGTCATTTTGACCCCTTAGCAATGGTTGCCTTTCAGCAATTTAGATTCCTTCTGATCTGATTTTTTTGGTGACTTTTCATAATTAAATGTCAAAATCAAGCCACCAAAATTTTGTTTGTGTAGGGTCAATATTTGGGAAAATATTTCAAGGTATACCTAAAAAGACTGAAGGGGTCAAAATGACCCCTGAGCTGTTTTGCATATAAATTCCTTTAAAATGATGTATGTGCACCTACTGAAGTTATAGGCTAACAAATTAAAATATTTTCAAGAGTAATATTGAATTTTTCCTTTTCAGCAGTTGCAAAGTGAGGGTCTGTGAGTCCTAACTGGAAGTTCCGTGTATTCACAGTTTCATAAGTGAAAATGCCCAGGTTCCATGATTTGACAGATGAGCAAATTCTAAAATGTCTTAAAAAATAGATGAAGAAGACTCAGGAGGAGAAGATGACGCAGCAGTACAAGCAGAGTCGGAAACTGAAGATATACAGTCTGATTCAGAGAGTGATGTTTCATACATACTTGAGGAATCTGAAGCCAGTGAAAGTTATGAGACTAACACTGATGACAATGAGTCCGGAACAGATCAAGCAGGTACTAGACCACATTTACCTCAGGGTAGGGGTCGAGGAAGAGGTGGAGCTCAGTCACAAATTATACAAGCACCTCCAGCTCAATTTCAAGGAAGAGGTCGTGGTAGAAAGTCATATGTGCCACCTGCAGTTGGGGAGAAGTACACTGCACCTGACAAAACAGAGTGGGATGTTTTTGGGGATTGGACATGCTCCAGGAACATTATCTCAACAAAATGCTCTTCGAGAAAATCCTGGTCCGACTCCTTATTCCAAACCAATAATTTCAATTGACAGTTTGGCTATTGCGTGGCGCTTATTGATAGACGAACCAATTCTGCGTCATATAAAGAATTGAACAGAGACAGAAGCTCAACGACAACTGAATAATAATACATGAACTGTTTGTTTGGAAGAATTTGATGCATTCAATGCTCTTCTGTATGACAGGGGTGCATATACCTCAAAGGGCTTACCTGTGAATCATCTGTGGTCTGAAAAATGGGGTCCTCACTTTTTTGGTCATACAATGTCCAGGGATAGATTAAAAGAAATTATGAGATTCTTGCGATCTGACATCAAGTCAACAAGGTCAGAGTGACTGAAAAGTGATAAATTTGCTTTGGCTTCTGAAATTTCGGAATAGGTTCATCACAAACAGCATTCTGTGCTACACTCCAGGATCAAATATCACTGTGAATGAGCAGTTATTCCCCTCAAAAGCAAGATGCCCCTTTACACAGTACATGGCCAACAAGCCTGATAAGTTTGGAATAAAATTCTGTCTTGCAGCAGATTCCAAATCTAAGTATCTTATTAATGGACACCCCTATCTAGGAGAGGATCAACTGAAACCAGCTGATGAAAGTGTTTTAACTCATGTCGTCCTGCGTTTGGCGGAACCATATTTGAACAAGGGTAGAAACGTAACAACGAACAACTATTTACCTTCTCTACAACTCGCTGACCAACTGCAAAAGAAGAAAACAAGCATTGTGGGAGCAATGAATCGTAAGAGAAGAGAGGTTCCAACAAAAGTAAAGGAAGGAGGTATGACACTTATGTTTTGAATCATGACCAGTGTACATTGACCGTGTACCAGGGGAAAAAGCAAAAGAATGTCATCCTCCTTAGCTCACTTCATCCAGATGTTGATATTGGCAAAGATGCAAAGAAGCTTCCCGAAACTGTATCATATTACAACAAAACAAAAGCTGGAGTGGATACAGTTGATCAGATGGCAAGAACATACAGTGTAAAGGCTGGTAGTAGAAGATGTCCTGTACAAGTCCTCTACAACACCCTCGATTTGGCAGCTGTCAATGCAAGGATTTTGTATAACAGTGTCACAAGTAAAAAAAATCAGTCGTTTATTCTACAACTAGCAGAGGAACTTCATCAAAAATACGTTATAACTAGAAAGGGTCCAGCAGCAATAATCCCACCAGCTCAATGTACAGAAAATGTCGATTTGAGACGAAAACGACACAAATGTTACACTGGAAATAATTGTAAGGGAAATAAAACATGCGAAAGTTGTGACCGATGCAGGAAGTTTGTGTATGGTAAATGCAAAGCAATTGTGAGGAAAATCATTGTGTGCAAAAACTGTGTGACCTAGACTCAAAGACAATGGCCCTCATTCCGAGTTGTTCGCTAAGTTTTTCGTTCGCACAACCTATTAGTAAAGTTGCGTTAATGTAGTAAATTTGCGAACATCCGCCCCCAACGTATTTTTGCTCATTCGCACGCATTATTACACAAAGTGGGCGTACGCCAAATGACATCGCAGCAATGCGAAATCCTCGCAGCAATGCGAACCCATCGCATTAACACATACTTCTTCGTAAAAATACTAAGTTGTAGTAGATTTACACATTTTTCAGTTAAAGTGCTCACTTTTGCTGAGAAACGCAGCACAATTTGTTTTTATACTATTAAGTGGACTAACACCTTCCAATTAAAAGGCCACAAGCCCTCCTCAATAACAAATCCAATTAGTGAATGATTTGAAATGTTCATGATCAATTAAGTATTTGTTTAAATACCTGAAGTGCACTTTGTAGCCATAAAAGAGCCTCCTTTTATTTACATGTTTAATATAAATATAGATGTTTGCAATGTGCTTGGTCTAATGTGTTTTCTGAATTTATTAAAGTAGAGTTTTTGTATGTGAATGAAGGTGTTTGCATGTTTATTTAGCCAATAACATGTTTTATTTGGTGTTTTAAAATAACTTACGTTAGATGTTTGAAATGTTTAAGGTAAAAAATGTTTGTTCTGCAATCTGCTGTTCCTTTATTGCATTAATAAATAATAAAGAGCCGCTGAAGTATTTAAATTTAGTAGTTTATTTTATTTTTTTACTGGAATAATGATAATATCCTTTTTTTTTTTAAATCAAAAAATTAACAAAATTTTTCCATTGCGTCCACAAGACCCAACAAGGCCTGGAGATGGAGCCTCATGTTGGAAACAATCTCCTGCAACGATGTGGGATCTCCAACGGCAACATCTGAAATTAAGAGATAACATAAACATTACTAACTTACTCACATTGCTTATTATCCAAGCAAGGCACAAAGCACACTTTAATGCAGGCAGGTCCAAACTGCATCCCTCAAGCTTGTGTGAAACTACATATACCAGCATGCGTTGACTCAGTTTTGGGGCCAGGGAATGCCAAACCTGTGTCAGGGCATGCTGGGATGTGTAGTTTCTCAACAGTTGCAGTTGCGCAGTTTGGACAGGCCTGCTTAATGGCAAAGTTGATACATCATGGCTGTTTTATGGTACAATCATTAGCAGAAAAACACACAAGCCTGCTCAGTCTTTTTTTGTTACTTATTACAGTTTTCTTGACCATGGGCTACATTTACTACTATGTGAGTTCATTTTAAGATGTAGCGTCGCCCATAGCAAACAAGCCAAAATAAGATTATTATCTTGTAGAAGTGGTTCCCCAATTGTAAAGATTAATTGTATTGGTTGTTATGGGCGACATCCCATGTTAAAGATAACTTCCATCTTCATCACTGTTACACCATGTTGGCATTCATTCTCATCTTTTTTTTATTTATTTTTTTTAAGGGGTTTGGTCCAGCCTCATCACACTGCATATCAACATCTTCAGAAGGCCAACATATCCTAGCATTCCCACACTCCCTGAAAGCTGCCCTTACTAAATAAGTGCAAACAGGTTTGACTTGAACAATTAGTCATTTTGTGAATGTAACTTTCACACCACAAATCAGTGTGTCATTAGGCTGCATAACAAAGTGAAGCATGTGATTTGTAAGTGCAAATATTAAGACTACACAGGCACAAGTGTAAAAGACCAACAACATACTAAACTCCACTCAGGTCTAACTGTTTACCAGAAAATGTAACACATATAAACCCTGTTGTCCTGGCAACCCTGGCTACCTAATGAGTGTCAACCTAGAGTGGACACACAAAACATTGCACACATACACACTGTACATATAATGACACTCACAAATATGTAAAGGCAACATGTACACCATGAAGAAAAACACAAATATTTGTCCTTGGCCCAAGAATTCAAACAGTACAACACTGCATGTTTTGTCATTGTAAGTGTAAGTGGGTAATCATTTGTAAAAATTTTTTAAAAAACTTACTTTCCACGGCAACATGAAGACTCCCTGAACTGTCTTCAGGGGCTTCCTCTGCCCATTCACTGGGTGGGGATGTTGGCTGGATGGGGGAAGGCGGCTGGATGGGGGAAGGAGGAGGGATTGGGGAAGGAGGAGGGATTGGGGAAGGAGGCTGGATGGGGGAAGGAGGCTGGATTTGGACTGCAATTTCAGAGGGGGGGTCTGATTGAGAGGGCGAGGGGGGCGGAGAGAAAGTTAATGCAATAGAGGGTGAGGGGGGTTGAGATGGTGATGTAGAAGTTGAAGGAGAAGGGGTATGGGAAGGAGGAGAAGGGGTCCCAGAAAGAGATGGAGAGATGTGGTGAGAAGGGGAGTGGAAAGTGGAGTGGGCCAGGGAAGCTGAGGGGGACTGGGAAGCTGATGGGGACTGGGAAGATGAGGGGGACTGGGAAGATGAGGGGGACTGGGAAGCTGAGGGGGACTGGGAAGCTGAGTGGGACTGGGAAGGGGAGGGGGCTGTGAAGGGGAGGGGGAGTGAGAAGGGGAGGGGGACTGGGAAGGGGAAGGGGGCGGAGAGTTGTGCCGTTGTTGTTGTCCTATAATGATATTATTGACAACATTTAGTTTACATGAGAAATTACATAGTAAACAATTTGAATTATCAATGTTCTGTTCCATGTAAAATTCAGTGTTTTTAAAAATTGAAAAGCAAACATGTTAAGATCCTCTTCATGTTGGCCACAGCAAACAAAATGAGTCCAAACTTTTACTTTGAAGCTCATTCCTTAATCTAGTCCATTGAGTCATAGTGATTGGTCTAGGCAACATCACCAGATCACTATTCAAGGCACCTTATTATATAGCCAGCACTGATCAAGTATTTGGGTACAGTTTCCTGGCTGGTTCTTATTTCTTGAAAACATGCACTTGTTTGGTGACAGTTTGCTACAGTCAGTACTGTTTGCCCTAACCACACACACTGTCCTATTTTCCAAAAAAGGACACTCAAGGTTGCAATTAGCCTACCACTTAGTGTAAATTGTGGGTAATTCCAAGGGGATTACAGCAGGAATATAGTTTGCAATTGGCCAAAACCATGTGCACTGCAGGGGAGGCAGATATAACATGTGCAGAGAGAGTTAGATTTGGGTGGCTTATTTTATTCTGTGCAGGGTAAATACAGGCTGCTTTATTTTAACACTGCAAATTATTTTGCAGATTGAACACACCCCACCCAAATCTTACTCTCTCTGCACATGTTACATATGCTTCCCCTGCAGTGCACATGGTTTAGCCCAATTGTTCACTAAATTCCTGCTGCAAACAACTTGGAATTTCCCCCATTAGCACAATTTATGCTAATAATCTTATGTAATGTAACTTACTTCGTGTATGCATAGTTCGGATTTGCTGGCGGATCTCCGCCAACAGATCGGGAGTCCTCCTGCGGAGATCACTCCACCTCCTCTCAAGTTGTATGATTGTCCGCCTTCTGCGGACGCGAGTCCGCAGCAGGCGGCGGACCTCCGCGTAGGCCTCGCGCTTCACCCGATTGGGGATGAAGCGCCCAACGCGGCCTACGCGGCGGTCCATCACCGCAACCAGCACGCGGAGCTCCCGCCTGGTGAACGGTGCTGCACGCATCATGGCAATGGCGTTTTCCTTATTTGGGCATATATTTATAGTGTCTGTTAGCATGTGATTGGTCCAAAATCTATGTTGTCATTTCTAATAACTTTATTGATCTTTGCAATGCTGTGAAGAGCAGAGTGTTATTTCGCACGAGCGGAAATACGCATTCGCAGAAGCAAATATTTATCATAAACAAAATTTAAAAAAAACACAGACACAGAGACACAGTTTATTTAAAATTACTATACATATCTGTGTACTCACCACAGTTCGTGTGATCATTCAGCTGGACAGTCACAAAGTGGGAAACATTGAGTATCATTTGTTTGTGTGTTTGTTTACATAATCAGGATTTGAGGATATAAAACAAATAAGGACACTATTTAGCAACATTACATTATTTGGTTTTCTAACTAAACATTGTAAACTTAAAGTGTTTGCGGAATTTGACGCCAACAAAAATTACCCATTCCAACACAACAAAAGCCTTACACAATCACTTTACAATATCATACAAAATGTCATCATTGTTAAAAAAACATAAGCATACTGTGTTTTAAAATTTTTAAAACTAGAAAATATCAAAACACTATACCTGAAATATTCGGCAACAATCCTTGCCCTCACTTGGCTCCCCCTCCGTGTAACACTCCCCCCACCGAAGTGTCGAACAACCCCTGGCTCCTCATCAGGCAATTCCTCTGCCTGAGGAAGCTCTACACTACTCCTTACTGCGATATTATGTAGTATTGCGCACAGGACCACTATTTTACTTGCCATCTCCGGCGAATACATGATGTCGCCACCAGTGCGGTGGAGCACACGAAACCGCCCTTTAAGGACACCAATTGTGCGCTCCACCAGCTGCCTAGTGGCAGTAAGCGCGGAGTTAAATGCCATCTGTGGTCCTGGCCTGGGATTACGGTAAGGAGTCATGAGCCAGGGGGTGCAAGGATATCCACGGTCTCCTGTTGGAAGAAAAGCCAAAATTTTGAAATATTAAATTTGTCAAGTTACTTTTTTAAGAAAAAAATATTTGAGCAACAACTCACCCAATAACCACATGTCTGCTCGTTGACTTGATCTTAATCTCTGCCATATCCCTGATTGTCTAATGACATATGCATCATGTGAACTTCCAGTAAATTTTGCATTCAGGGAAAGGATCTGGAGGGATGGCCCACAAACAACCATTACATTCAGAGAATGAAACAGTTTCCTGTTTCTATAAATTTCTTCATTATGTCTTGGTGGCTGAATAGCAACATGTGTGCCATCCACAACCCCAATAACATGTGGGAAGCGACTACCACCTTCCTCAAATTGCCGCTTCACCACATCTAGGGCACCAACATCCAAAGGCATATCAATGAATTGCTTCACCCGCTTTAGGAAAGCCTGGCAGACACGCCGCAGGACCTTACTGAACTGGCCCTGCGACATGCCAACCAGGTCTCCCACAACATGCTGATATGAGGCTGTAGCCAAAAAATTTAACACTGCAAGGAATTGTGTCAATGGTGGTATTGCTGTAGGATACCGAATTTCAGACTCCAGATCACTCTCTATTATGGAGAGAGTGTCTAGGATTAGATGTGGTGGCAGCCTGTATCTACGCACCACCACATCATCTGGCATACCAAAAAGTAGGACACGGGTTCGGAAAATTGGTGGCCTAGCACGCCTCCGTTGCCTTGGTTGATGAGGAGCCGGCTGTGGTTGTGGGGCTGGCGGTTGGGGTGGGAGTGCTGGCGTGGGTTGGGGAGGTAGGGCTTCTGCAGCAATAAATATTGACATAACACACTTTTTTGAAAAAGAAAAAAAACGAGGTGAAAAATACAAAAACAACTTATAAAAAATATTCAAACAATAAATGTTGTAAAAAATGTTGGGGAAACTTACTGCAGGAGCGTACATTTTTTCTGTGTTGAATTCATGGCCAAAATGTGAAATTAATAAAAAGAAAAATTAAAAAAATATGTTATTTTTACAAATAAAAAAAAAACAAAATTAAACATTTCTGAGCATCAAATACATCACAAACACCAATTAAAAAAACAAAAAAAAATAAAAAAAACATTTAGTAGCTAGTCCAGGAAAGACAAACACTACTTTGCAGATCAATCCTGGGAAACAAAAATTCTATTTTAGACAAAATGGAAAACAAACAGAATCACCACACTTTTAAGAAACACAAACAGCAAACCAAAACACAGGCCAAGGGCACTTACCTGCTCCAAAAAAAAGAAAGACTTGGTGTTCAGTAGCACACCCAGAAAATAAATGAAACCAGGGATATTTCTCCCAAAAGCAAACACCTACAAGAGAACACAAATGACAGTCAAAAAACAGCATACAGACCATTAAAACTAAACAGGCACCAACACAGGCCAAGGGCACTTACCTGCTCCAAAAAAAAGAAAGACTTGGTGTTCAGTAGCACACCCAGAAAATAAATGAAACCAGG
The DNA here is from genome assembly GCF_028390025.1 of Pseudophryne corroboree. Classification (NCBI taxonomy): domain Eukaryota; kingdom Metazoa; phylum Chordata; class Amphibia; order Anura; family Myobatrachidae; genus Pseudophryne; species Pseudophryne corroboree. Next base: position 27,838,038 of record NC_086444.1, on the reverse strand, counting down.
GATATTTCTCCCAAAAGCAAACACCTACAAGAGAACACAAATGACAGTCAAAAAACAGCATACAGACCATTAAAACTAAACAGGCACCAACACAGGCCAAGGGCACTTACCTGCTCCAAAAAAAAGAAAGACTTGGTGTTCAGTAGCACACCCAGAAAATAAATGAAACCAGGGATATTTCTCCCAAAAGCAAACACCTACAAGAGAACACAAATGACAGTCAAAACAAAGAAGCACAGGTTTATTTTCACAAATGGACTAGCAAAATAGTTATGTTTTTAAAATATTTAAAACAATAAATTTTTAATAAAATTTTTTAACAAAACAAAAAAAAAAAAAAGAATCAAGAATACTCACAAACGAAAAAACGCATAACAAATGCAACACTGTCTAGATTCAAAACGCAAACAAAATGACAAAGGTATGCTTGACAATTACTCACTCTGCAAATTCCACAAGCACCTTCACGCACAAGCCAACAAACAACTGAAACTCCAAACTACCTACACTCACAGCGTGCAAAGTAGGCCCTTAAATAAGCAGTGCAATCATTAACCAGAATAACAGTGTACAGCTGTGTGAATTAACGATTCGCACGTAGGTATATAAGCACACACCTCGGCGTACACACGTCATCACAAACATGGCTTCTCGTGAGCAAATCGCTGCAGAGATGGACCGCATTGCAGAGCAGGAGATGGCATTGCGGAAAAGACGCATAGATTGCCAACGGCGCATGCTGGAATACGCCTCTGCGGATGTTGAAGAGGCAGGACCTAGTACTCAGCAAATGTCTGCTTCTGAACCACAACAATTGACTGGGGATACTCTGCCACACACACAAAGTGACCAAACTGAGGGAGAATTGGCTTTAGCCACACAAACACAACAGACAGAAGCTGCTAGTGAGGAGGAAGATGGTGATGAACAACAAGAAACCTCACAGGCTACCTCCAGACGGAAGAAAAGACAGCCTGCATTCACTAAGAGGGAGTTGCGTGTCTTGGTCACGCAGGCCATGTCCAAAATCCATAGAGGGCCAAAAAACATGGGGGCTGCTTCAAAAGAACGAATCTGGAGAGACATCACCAAATCTGTGAATGAAGTTGGCTCTGTCGTCAGAACATCACAGGAAGTGAGACGACGGTAAGTGCATATTGACAGTCCTTTTTCTGTGCTAAGTTGACTAAAAAATGTAGTTACATGTGATCAGAGGCGGGTTGGCCATAGTGTTTACAGGGAAGATTCCCGGTGGGCCGGTGCATCCACAGGGCCTGTTCTGTTTGAGGACATGTGGTCCTTTTTATAGACATAATGAATAAGATGCTAAATAATTTGCATATGTGAAAATGACTTTGCCACTTAGCCTGTGATTGCAGATGATCTAGTGCAGTGGTTCTCAAACTCGGTCCTCAGGACCCCACACAGTGCATGTTTTGCAGGTAACCCAGCAAGTGCACAGGTGTATTAATTACTCACTGACACATTTTAAAAGGTCCACAGGTGGAGCTAATTATTTCACATGTGATTCTGTGAGGAGACCTGCAAAACATGCACTGTGTGGGGTCCTGAGGACCGAGTTTGAGAACCTGTGATCTAGTGTATGCTCTGTCTGCCTGCTTGGCTGACATATAAGACTGAGTGAATAGTGATTGGGATACGGTTGGTGTAATAAGCAAGAAAATATATCTTTCTAAAGAATTATATAGTTTCCTAAATTCTGAATGTGTATCATATAATGTGCTAATAATATTTAATTTTATTTATTTTTAACTTCCCCCTTGATGCTGGACATGCCCACTATCTGGAAAGTCATGGGGGTAGGGTGCTGCTGCCATGGCCCATGGCTAGACCTTAAACCCCTGATGCTGCCCATGTGGGGCCACTAGTACAAATTTTTCCAGGGCCGTTTTTTGTTCCCAATCCGCCCCTGCATGTGATGTTATGTCTAGCAAACACAAGCAGAACACGTGTCCTATATATTAGCTTAGACAAATAATAAGACTCTACTTTGTCCCTCTTTCACAATACATATGTAGGTGGGCCGACTACAAATCCCGCCTGAAGGCAAAGAGGGCTGCGGAGTGGAATGCCTCAAGGGCTACAGGTGGAGGAGCACCTGTCGCTGTGGAGTATACTGACTTGGAGGAGATGGCGATGCCCTGTGTCAGTTATGAGGAGGGCCAAGGGGTGTCTCATATGGACACGGACCTGCCTGAGATCCTGACGGGACATGACTTGGAAGGTAAGTTTACACATTTATTTGTCTGTAATTTTGACAGTATTTATAATAATAAACTAATTTTGTATCCTACTTTTTTCCCACACATTCTTCTATTTGCTTGCCACAAAACACAGCACAGGGGGGTGAACAGTTTGAGTCACAGGCCGGTTATGTGGTTGAGGCTGAGGTGGAGGGACCTAGTGAGTCTGGCAGTGTGGGCCAACAAATCCCACCTCTGCAGGTTCCTACTGGCCCCCCCACCCAACCCTCTGCTATCCCGGAGATCCTGCTTGAAATCGCTAGGTATGGTGAGAGCCTAAATCGGTTTCAAGACGGGGTCATCCGGGAGGTAAGCCAGATAGCTGTCCGGCTCACTGAGCACCGAACCTGTGTTGAGCAAGGTGTTGCTCAACTCTGCCAAGGTCTGGCAGAGATCAGGCAGGGCCAAGAACAACTTGCCTCCTCATTCCAAACCCTTGCAAATAACATCTTGCAAGGGCTCCAGGCCATCGCTGTCTCCCTTGCCCACAGTGGCAGAGAGCCACCCACATCGGCTCCCTCCCCTGCCCCTGCCCAGGAAGAACAGCCCACTGGGCAGGCCCAACGAAGGTCGCTCCGCAGACCTTCCAAAGAAGAACAGCCTCAGGCGGGGAGAAAAAGAAGAAAATGATGTCTCTCCAGATGGGCAGCACCCATGTTTTTGATGTTGCCTCTCTGTATTTTTGGAGTTGGCTTGTGTGACCAGAATGGATAACTCCCTCTTAGTGAAATGTATTTTTTCTGTTTGGATGTATTGTAGCCTGTGAGTTTATGTGTATAAACACCAGAGCCATCTTCCTCTTACTAGTGTGCTATGTATTGTTGTGTTTGTGTGGTGGATCCTAATTCTTTCTCATTTGGTTTAAAATGTGTGTGTGGCAGGGTGTGTCATGTTTTATTTATGCTTTAAATATATACTTTTGGCAGAAGCAGACTTTTGCAGAGTACTGAGTTCTGCTATCTAATGATTGTCAGTGCCATCTGCTTGCTGCTTGGTCCATCTCTGCCTGTGCGACTCATGTGGAGCCATGTTTAAATGTTGTCAAAAAATTATATAGTAATAAAAAATATATTTAAAAAATTTGAGCAGTTTCTTCCAGGTAATGCAGTTCCAGAAAGATTAGGTCAGCATATAGACACTTGTAGACCAATCTGCTAATTCTCCTTAAAAATTGAAAAAAACAAAAAAAAAAGGTATGCTTTGCACCACACTTTAATGTCCATATTAAGTAAACAGACACGACGCTTTTTATAAATATCTAGGGTCAACAGGACATCATTTCAAACATTGTCAGATATTATAATCAAATATTATTGTGACTTTTAAGGCTAAATTAAAGTGTATGCTGCATTATGTTGGTGTTGGTTTATTTTTAAACAATTATGCAGATTTCAAACACTTTCACAAAAATTTTCATTTGCTTGTATTTGGGAGTCTTACACACATTAAAACAAGTTTTAAAAAGGCTTACACAACAATTTCCAAAAAAACAAAAACCCTTATTTGGCAGTGTGTGAGATTTCTATGTGAGTAGACTAAACATGTAATGTGTGTTCAGACAATTGCTGGTTGGTAACTTTCATCTGCTCATTAATTAACAAGTAATTGGACATCAGATGAATGTGATATCCAATTAACTGCTAATTACTGCATACACACTTGTACCAGTACTTCGCAAATGTAGAGTAACTGCAGACCTACTCTGCTGCTGCGTGAATGTTGCTACGGTTTCCTATGTTAGTTTTAACAGCGACAATGTTTATTTGCTAAAAACACGCCCATTGCGAGTTGCATACTCCCACACTGTACGCCCACTTTCACGCCCATGTCGGAGCATTGCGAAGTCGCGCCTCCGCAACGCCCACGCCACTCCTCGTTTTCGGTTGCCAGTTACGGCTTTTTTTTTTCTAAGTAATTTTGCACAGTTGTCGTACGTATGTACTCGCGCATGCGTAATCACGCATTTGCGCATGCGCAGATACTTACATTTCGTAAATTTGCGATGCGATGACTCTTAGCGAACAACTCGGAATGAGGGCCAATGTCAAGAAATGTAATCATTTTGTTTCATGGTACTTGTTGTTTTCGGTCATTTTTTTCTTTTCTTAATTTTTCATAATTTATGTCATGTTTTTCGACATACTTATGTTTTTGGAGTTCTATTTAACATTAAACTGCAGATGTTAGTACTGTTTTCTACCAATCACTAGAATAAATACATAATAAATACATTTTTTGGGGGGGGGCTGTCAGACTGAATTTATATTAATTGCAGACCTAATTGCTGCGAATATAAATTTTCAAATTCAATAGGTCTTAGTAGAAATTAATAGTTCAAGTGATATACAAAAACCCAACTTGTTCTGAATAAAAATTTTATAAAAAATTTAGTGTTTTATGACAGGGGTCAAAATGACCCCTTCCCGTCTTACTTGTAAGTAAAATTTGTCTTTCTAGTGTTTACCGGCTTTTACATAAGCCAAAATAGCTCTTACCAAGCCATTTACAAACACCTTCCTGGGGTTTTAAAAACATAGGACAGAGACCTAGGATAGATACAGTATAACTGCCCTCCAACGGCGTATATAGAGAGGAGGCGGCCCGTTTGCAGGCTACATCTGGACCCCTTCCTCTCTAGCCGGCGGCAGTGCTTAGACTCTGGGCACTAGGGTCTGTAGGGCGCGGTGGCCATTTTCACAGTGATTTTCCTACTGTGCATGCACAAAACACCGGAAAAAGGTCGCCGCGCCATTTCCCCAGTGATTCCGGCAATGCTGCTGCTTCGCGGCGGGACTCCGGAGGGTAAGTATTACAAATAATGGGTGTAGGAAGTGCACCCATTATAAACACCCCACTGCAGCCCTGAAACACCATCCCAGTGCTTCTATCGCAATGTGTATAATCGTTATACATTTTTTATATACATTCATATTGTTCATGCGTAGACAATTCGATAACCGTATTGAAGATACCAAAATGTCGAGAAATACATTTTTGTGCTGTTACATTTTGTTATCAAAGAACTATGTTTTCTTTTGGGTTTTTGCTTTTCAAAATAATGACTTAATTTTACAATATTAGATAAAAATAAAGTAAAATATATTATGTGTTGTCCTAGCATAAGTTTTATCAAATTTTAGAGCTTGCTGTGGACTAGATCAGTGGTTCCCAACCTCGGTTCTCAAGCACCCCCAAACAGTTCATGTTTTCCAGGTCACCTAGCAGGTGCACAGGTGTATTCATTACTCACTGACCCATTTTAAAAGACCCACAGGTGGAGCAAATGATTTCACTTGCAAACCTGTGAGGAGACCTGGAAAATATGAACTGTTGGAGGTACTTGAGGACCGAGGTTGGGAAACACTGGACTAGAAGATTGCTAATTATATCCTGTTATGTAAAAACACTTGTCCTAATTTGAATGTAGAGTATGTAGGGGTGATCTTGTGGGTCATACCCATCTTGGTTGCTTCTCTTCTATGTCTGAATTGGTGTTACTCGGTGGCAAAGTGCCATTTGTAGGTTGGCGTGTCGTGGAAATGTAGACAGATTTGCAGGCTATTCTAAGTCAACATATGGGGAGGTCCAGACATTTTAAGCCTAATCTCTTGAACTAACGACGGGGCTGGAGCAAATACAGATAATATTGTAGTGTTGAATGCTGCTGCCTTGCTCTGAGGGCTGGCGGAGGTGCAGTTGTATAGATGTGGCAGAATACAGATGCTTCCATTGATTTCCAGTCACTAGAAGCAGATGGATCTGGGACTGCATTACGTGTGACTCAGGAGGGTGAACGTCATGAAAATGAGATAGTCCTTATGGTCACGGAGCTGCTAAGTTTGTGTTTTCCATGGTAACCCTGACACTGCAGATAATATTTAATTGCTGAACAAAATATGGCTATCATTTTATTATAAACTCAGATAGACCTGTTTTACAGACAAATGCGGGCTATTATATATTGTGTTCTATGTTAAACAATCAATAAGAACATTTTTGGTGTCTTCCTACAGTACATCTTCCGAGCACTGTTATGCGTGATATCCCATTAAAATAAGAGCAATTGTAACAGCTGGTGCCGTTCTAGATAAAATTGTATTTAAAAAACAAAAGAGCAGTTCGGTGGAGTGACAGTTGGAGTGGTTGGGAGGGGGGAGCTGGTGACGCCAAATCGCCAACGCACAGAGCTGAGCAGCTGAGAGAGGGGAGGCAAATAAGCAAAAAAAACGATATAAGCCGCAGAGAGGAAGCAGAAGGGATAGACACGGAAACAGCGGAAGAGCAGCAGGGGTAACAAAGTGTGACAGCCCTTCTCTCATTAGTCGTACTGCCACTAGACTGCCCTGCACTGCATCAAGCATCAGGGGGCGGGCAAAGCACTGACAGCAGAAACGGCCCTTTACTTATTTCTCTGTGCCACTTGTGGGGACTCATCTCCTGTCCAATACAGTGGTACGACGGGAGAAAGCAGATCCTCATCTACACAAGCTCTATTATTTTACATTACTATATTCGTACTGGAATACAAATTTGAAACTTCTATCCTCCCCAGGCAAAACTGAGGAATGCCTCAGCTACTTATTATTACCAATGGTGGTTTAATTGCTGGACAGTCTGAGGGCCGTGGTGGTGTTGCTTTACTCTGGGTGAACTGCACTGGTCCATTTTGTTATTTTCTCCTCTTTTTCGCCTTTCGCCTTTCAGTCTTTTTCTACTTACAGATGGAGCCTCGCTTATCTAGCCTTCTCTGTTGTGCCTAGGTGCACCTAGGATTATTAGCATACGCCTTTCACCTATTGTTCTCAGCTGCAATACAATACAGAGAGAACAATACAGCAGGGGATTAAGGGGGTAATTCAGATCTGATCGCAGCAGCAAATTTGTGAGCAGTTGGGCAAAACCATGTGCACTGCAGGGGGGGCAGATGTAACATGTGCAGAGAGAGTTAGATTTGGGTGGGATGAGTTCAAACTGAAATCTAAATTGCAGTGTAAAAATAAAGCAGCCAGTATTTACCTTGCACAGAAACAAAATAACCCACCCAAATCTAACTCTCTCTGCACATGTTACATCTGCCCCCCCTGCAGTGCACATGGTTTTGCCCAACTGCTAACAAATTTGCTGCTGCGATCAGGTCTGAATTACTCCCTATGTCATTACAGCAGGGGATTAAGGGGGTCATTCTGAGTTGATCGCTCGCTAGCTATTTTTTGCAGCGCAGCGATCAGATAGTCGCCGTCTATAGGGGAGTGTATCTTCGCTTTGCAAGTGTGCGATCGCATGTGCAGCCGAGCGGTACAAAAACATTTTGTGCAGTTTCTGAGTAGCTCAGAACTTACTCAGCCGCTGCGATCACTTCAGCCTGTCCGGGCCCGGAATTGACGTCAGACACTCGCCCTGCAAACGCCTGCGTTTTTCCAACCACTCCCTGAAAATGGTCAGTTGACACCCACGAACGCCTTCTTCCTGTCAATCTTCTTGCGATCGGCTGTGCGAATGGATTCTTCGTTAAATCCATTGCCCAGCACCGATCCGCTTTGTACCTGTACTACGCGCCTGCGCATTGCAGTGCATGCGCAGTTTTGCCGCATTTTGACCTGATCGCAGCGCTGCAAAAAATAGCTAGCGTGCAATGAGGTCGGAATGATCTCCTAAGTCCGACAGCACTAGATCAGTTAATCATATTACAGGGATAGATCAGCAGGGCTCCATCTGTATATCAAACCGAGTCAGTAAGAGGGGTAACACTCTCACCCCCTCCTGCACATACTGTACTTGTGCTGTATCCTAGTTGTTACCGTTTTCATTTTCTTTTCTCATCTCACCTTTACAGTGTCCTCTGCTGAGGAATTCCGTAATACTACGCCATACTGGCACATTGCAAATAAGTGTTACAATTGTATGTGAGTCTGATACATTACCTTGATTAATTAATTTATTCTGCTCTTTTTTTTTTTTTACACTATAGAAAGTGCTACAGTAGCGCTTTTTTTAAATTACAATATTCATTAAAAGTTATCTTGTTTAGACGTGTCCCCTCTAGGGAGTAGTGTCCTGTCCTTTCCCTTGTTGCATACTTTTCTCGCCCGTCAGACTCATCCTTAGCATTGAAGGCGTTAAATTATATGTTTTGGTTGGGAAACAAAGTGCATTTAGGCAGATAGCCTTCGGTTTACCTCACGGCGGCCAGCATTTTCCTTCTGGACTGAAAAACAAGAAATTCTACCGCATCCCTATAAGTACAATGTGACTCATTTTACTTCGTCACATAACTGAAACTACATTTAATCAGTATTTTGAGGGGAAAGTGGAAAAGTGCAACTGAAGGGAGTGGCCCTATGCGGTCATTCCGAGTTGATCGCTCGCTAGCAGTTTTTAGCAGCCGTGCAAACGCATTGTGGCCGCCCACTGGGAGTGTAGTTTCACTTTGCAAGAAGTGCGAACGCTTGTGCAGCAGAGCGCCTGCAAAATCCTTTTGTGCAAAACAAGACCAGCCCGGTAGTTACTCTTCGTGTGTGTTGATTCTAAAGACGGAGGGACGGCTCTGACGTCACACACCCGCCCAGCCACTCCTGCGTTTTTCCAGCCACACCTGCATTTTTTCTGCCATGTCTGTGTTTTTCTAAGCACTCCCTGAAAACGGTCAGTTGACACCCAGAAATGCCCACTTTTTGTCAATCTCCTTGCAGCCGGCTGCACGATTGGATTCGTCACTAAAACCAGTGCAAAACCACAATGGACTTTGTACCCGTACGACACGCGTGCGCATTGCGGTGCATACGTATGCGCAGATTAGCCGTTATTTTCACTGATCGCTACGCAGCGAACAACGGCAGCTAGCGATCAACTCGGAATGACCCCCCCTAGTGCGAAAGCAGGTTGGACCTTGTAATGACATACAGTACTGTGCAAAAATTTTAGTCAGGTGTGTAAAAAATGCTGCAAAGTAAGAATGCTTTTAAAAATAGAAGTGTTAATAGTTTATTTTGATTAACTAGAACAAAATGCAAAGTGAATGAACAGAAAAGAAATCTAAATCAAATTAATAATTAGTATGACCACATTTTGCTTTCAAAACAGCATCAATTCTTCTAGGTACACATGCACACAGTTTTTGAAGAAATTCGGCAGGGAGGTTGTTCCAGACATCTTAAAGAACTAACCACAGATCTTCTGTGGATGTGGGGTTGCTCAAATTCTTCTGTCTCTTCATGTAATCCCAGACAGACTGGATGATGCAGAGATCAGGGCTCTGTAGGGGCCGTATCATCACTTCCAGGACACCTTGTTCTTCTTTATCCTGAAGATAGTTCTTAATGACATTGGCTGTATGTTTGGGGTCGTTGTCCTGCTGCAGAATACATTTGGAGCCAATCAGATGCCTCCCTGGTGGTATTACATGATGTATAAGTACCTGCCTGTGTTTCTAAGCATTGAGGACACCACCCCTGCTCTTCTTCTCCAACAACATCATTTTATAGGCGTATATGGGTTCTTTCATAAGAAATTTCACCAGGCACACTACAGTACACCAACTGGCATAGATCTCAGTCTTCCTCAGAAGAAAGGCAAAGGGTGCACTTACCTGCGGACACACACCAACAGACTCCCTAACGGGGTGATATCCGTAGTTAACCCATAAGACTTTTCTGAATACTTATCTAAAAATAGAGACACCAGACAACAATAGCTAGGATTACATTTAGGTACATTTTATTTTTGCACCACCTACTGTATTTCCATTTCTTTTGAATTTTTCTTGAATCATTTAACTAATTAAGGTTAGCATGGAGGCAGACAACAAAAAGGTCGGCCAAAATACAAGAACATGCATGCAAATCATTCGTTGATGTGTAACTCTCTTGAGAAAGCGTAATTTCCTGGCAGAGGTCATGTGATCTTCAAGCGCTGCCCCCGCCGCGTCACTGGCTCATGGCTGCGATCTGCAGTATTTGGTGTAAAAGCGGTATCAATGTGACTGTGACCATCCAGCATATTATCAGCACCAAAACCAATCTCTTTAACCAGGGGCTGACTGGCAACGGCCCATAAGTAATGGCGCCATCTTAAATGGAGGCTTTTTTTGTTTAAAAAATATTTATTAATAAAAAAAAATTAGGCCTGGTGTAAATTATCCCAAAGATACTTTATTATAAATTTGTCAGTGCGGCTGCGGCTCAGCAGGGCTGTGTAGTGCAGGGGTGGCCAACCAGTCAGTGGCAAAGAGCCAGAAAAGATCTGTAGTCAAGGGTAACAGCCATATCATGCGCGCGCCAAAGGCGTGTGAGCAAAATAGTTGGCGTGGCATAGTTGTCACAAAGCCACACCCCATTTTAATGCGCACACCTTTCGGTTTGACATTTGTAGGAGTATGACCTTGTGTCATAAATAACTCCATTTTTAGTCATGTTGTACAGTGCCACATACATATAATGCCCCAGTACAGTGCCACATACATCTTAAAACACAAAAAAATGGCAGCCTCCACAGTGCCAGATACATATATGCCTCCACAGTGCCAGATACATATATGCCTCCACAGTGCCAAATACATATATGTTCCCACAGTGCCAGATACATATATTCCTCCACAGTGCCAGATACATATATGTCCCCACAGTGCCAGATACATATATGTCCCCACAGTGCCAGATACATATATGTCCCCACAGTGCCAGATACATATATGTCCCCACAGTGCCAGATACATATATGTCCCCACAGTGCCAAATACATATATGCCCCCACAGTGCCAGATTCATATATGCCTCCACAGTGCCAAATACATCTATGTTCCCACAGTGCCAGATACATATATTCCTCCTCAGTGCCAGATACATATATGTCCCCACAGTGCCAGATACATATATGTCCCCACAGTGCCAGATACATATATGTCCCCACAGTGCCAGATACATATATGTCCCCACAGTGCCAGATACACATATGTCCCCACAGTGCCAGATACATATATGTCCCCACAGTGCCAGATATATATATTCCTCCACAGTGCCAAATACATATATTCCTCCACAGTGCCAAATACATATATTACTCCACAGTGCCAGATACATATATGTACCCACAGTGCCAGATACATATATTCATCCACAGTGCCAGATACATATATGTCCCCACAGTGCCAGATACATATATTCCTCCACAGTGCCAGATACACATATGTCCCCACAGTGCCAGATACATATATGTCCCCACAGTGGCAGATACATATATGTCCCCACAGTGCCAGATACATATATGTCCCCACAGTGCCAGATACACATGTCCCCACAGTGCCAGATACATATATGTCCCCACAGTGCCAGATACATATATATCCCCACAGTGCCAGATACACATATGTCCCCACAGTGCCAGATACATATATGTCGCCACAGTGCCATATATATATATTCCTCCACAGTGCCAAATACATATATTCCTCCACAGTGCCAGATACATATATGTCCCCACAGTGCCAGATACATATATTCCTCCACAGTGCCAGATACATATATGTCCCCACAGTGCTAGATACATATATTCCTCCACAGTGCCAGATACACATATGTCACCACAGTGCCAGATACATATATGTCCCCACAGTGGCAGATACATATATGTCCCCACAGTGCCAGATACATATATGTCCCCACAGTGCCAGATACACATATGTCCCCACAGTGCCAGATACATATATGTCTCCACAGTGCCAGATATATATATTCCTCCACAGTGCCAGATACATATATGTCCCCACAGTGCCAGATACATATATGTCCCCACAGTGGCAGATACATATATGTCCCCACAGTGCCAGATACATATATTCCTCCACAGTGCCAGATACATATATGTCCCCACAGTGCCAGATACATATATGTCCCCACAGTGCCAGATACATATATTCCTCCACAGTGCCAGATACATATATGCCTCCACAGTGCCAGATACATATATGTCCCCATAGTGCCAAATATGCACCCACTGCCAGATACACATCTCCCCAGTGCCAGATATGCCCCCAGTGTAAGATACACATGTCCCCCCAGTGCCAGATATGCCCACAGTGCCAGATGTCCCCCCAGTGCCAGATACACATGTCCCCACAGTACCAGATATGCCCCCAGTGCCAAATATGCCCCTACTGTCAGCTGCACGTCTCCCTAGTGCCAGATATACCCCCACTGGCAGCTACACGTCTCCCCAGTGCCAGATATACCCCCATTGCCAGATACACGTGCCCCCCCCCCCAGTGCCAGATATGCCTCCAGTGCAAGATACATGTCCCGCCAGTGCCAGATACACGTCCCCCCAGTGGCAGATACACGTCCCCCCAGTGCCAGATATGCCCCCAGTGCCAGATACACATCCCCCCATTGCCAGATATGCCTCCAGTGCCAGATACATGTCCCCCCCAGTGCCAAATATGCCCCCAGTGACAGATATGCCCCCAGTGTAAGATACACATGTCCCCCCAGTGCCAGATATGCCCCCAGTGTAAGATACACGTCCCCCCAGTGCCAGATATGCCCCCAGTGCAAGATACACATGTACCCACACTGCGCCCCCCCCAGTGCTGCTTACCGCCGCGCTGCTGCTCTGCTGCTTGTGAGGGGAGGAGAGCGCAGCGTGCGCCTCTCCTGCCCCTCAGTCTCCACTCTCCAGTGGCGTTGATTCTCTCTAATTAGACGCCGGTCCGTGAGCCAATCAGAGTTCACGGATCGGTAGCTAAGACTCCTGATTGGCTGCCGGTCCACGAGCTCTGATTGGCTCACGGGTTGTCGCCGCGCACTACAGACTAGGGCAGCGGGAGGCGCCACGGGAGCTTACGAGCCACATGCGGAGATAGAAAAAGCCACATGCAGCTTGAGAGCCACGGGTTGGCCACCGTCGGTGTAGTGGAAGGTGGTGGCTGGCCCGTGACCCTTGGCAGTAGTGCGGCCCATTAGGCACATGGCACCCTGCCCCCCGGGCCATCCCGCCTCTGTCTTTAACCTCCGGATGTGACTACGGTTCTCTGGAAAGGGACACTGGGCTGGTATCAGGAACTAAAGTACTAATTATCCACTCCTCAACTTAATGGAGGGGCCCAGTGGGGGCACTGGACAGTTGTAAAGGGGGACGGTGTCCCCGCTGTGCAACCACCGGTGCGGATTTGATTGGAAAACTGTTTTTACTTTTCATTTAAGGGGAGTGACCACACTCAGTATCCAGGCCCGTGGCCGCTCTCGGAGACCCTGGTTCTGGATTTAACAATCTGCGCTTTATATGGAACTAAGGGGGACATTTACTAAGCAGTGATAAGAGCGGAGAAGTGAGCCAGTAGAGAAGTTGCACATGACAACCAATCAGCAGCTCTGTATCATTTTATAGCATGCAAGTTATAGATGTTACTTCAGTGCTGATTGGTTGATGGGGCAACTTCTCCACTGGCTCACTTCTCCACACTTATCACTGCTTAGTAAATGTCCCCCTAAGTGGATTAAATTTATTAGCCCTTAACTCCTTGCATGCCTCGTATTACATAATTTATTTATGTGTGTTTATATGCTGTGGTTTATAGGATAGAAATGTGTCCCATGTGTTTGTCTGTCTATCTAAGACAACTATATAGATACAGTATGTGAAACATAGATAGATAGATAGATAGATAGATAGATAGATAGATATGAGTGAGTGAGTGAGTGAGTGAGTGAGTGAGTGAGTGAGTGAGTGAGTGAGTGAGTGAGATAGATAGATAGATAGATAGATAGATAGATAGATAGATAGATAGATAGATAGATAGATATGAGATAGATATTAGATAGATAGATAGATAGATAGATAGATATGAGATAGATAGATAGATAGATAGATATGAGATAGATAGATAGATAGATAGATAATGAGATAGATAGATAGATAGATAATGAGATAGATAGATAGATAGATAGATAGATAGATAGATAGATAGATAGATAATGAGATAGATAGATAGATAGATAGATAGATAGATAGATAGATAGATAGATAGATAGATAGATAGATAGATATACAGACGGATAGATAGATAGATAGATAGATAGATAGATAGATAGATAGATAGATAGATAGTTATGTAGTAACCTACTGTATCTAGTGAATATCCTTGTGATCTCACCTCCTGATTAGCAGTGGAAGTCACTACTGTAACTCTCAGCTGGTTCATCCTTCCTTCTCTCTTATACAGAGAGACCAGTGCCTCCGATACCACCACTCAATGACCGACAATCGTTATGGATAGAAAGAGTTTTACTCCCATGCTGGACTGTTAGAATAAGGGGGGTGGGGGTGGGGGGGGGCTTGCTCCTTTTAAATGTGATATTTCAGTTAGACGATTATGCAGTCAATTACAAAATGAAATATATTATAAAACACTTTGCTATAGGTCTCGTTAGGCTTGTTCTAGTCAAGGAAACTACTGTACACTACAACGAGGTAAATAAAATGTCCTACAAGAATCCCATTGCAAGTTACTAGATCGATTCTTTCAGGACAATTCCACTTAATTCTCTACTGATGGAATATATTTATGTTTCTATATATACACTATCTATTCAGCATTCACTTTTCTACCAATATAATAGAGCACACTGTTCTTCACAAACATACTTTATATAACAATTAAACATGAAAACCTAATATTTTATATATGGCGCATATATCTAATTACTAAGATAGTTGTTATCGGTGACCTGGGTGATAATGGTCACAGGGGTTCCAGAAAGTCTGAAGGTCTCCTGTAAGTTTATAAGAGACAGTTCCCTGGCTTCTGTTGTCTCAGAAGGTAACGTATAAATTAGAGATGAGCGGGTTCGGTTCCTCGGAATCCGAACCCGCCCGAACTTCAGTTTTTTTTACACGGGGCCGAGCGACTCGGATCTTCCCGCCTTGCTCGGTTAACCCGAGCGCGCCCGAACGTCATCATCCCGCTGTCGGATTCTCGCGAGGCTCGGATTCTATCGCGAGACTCGGATTCTATATAAGGAGCCGCGCGTCGCCGCCATTTTCACACGTGCATTGAGATTCATAGGGAGAGGACGTGGCTGGCGTCCTCTCCGTTTATAGAGAAGAGAGTGAGACTAGAGTAGAGAGAGACACAGTAGTAATTTTGGTGAGCATTAGGAGGAGTACTTTAGGAGGAGTACTACTACTTGCTGAAGTGATAGATAGATAGTGTGACTGTATAATGTATATCTGACTTGTTGGGGAGACACTGACAGTGGGGAGCAGTTAGAGTCTGAGAGCAGGACTTGCTGCCAGAGTGCCACACTGCCATTGTGACCACACTGACCACCAGTATAATATATATTGTGATTGTCTGCTTAGGAGTACTACTTGCAAGTTGCTGATAGTGTGACCAGTGACCTGACCACCAGTTTAATAATCACCACCAGTTTAATATATATAATATATATATATAATTGTATATAATATATATATAATATTGTATACCACCTACCCGTTTTTTTTTTTTCTTTCTTCTTCTTTATACATACCACTATAGTAGCTTACTGTAGCAGTCTGCGGTGCTGCTGAGCTGACAGTGTCCAGCAGGTCCGTCATCAGTCATTACATAATAAATATATATTATATACCTGTCCGGCAGCAGTACTAGTGATATTATATATATATATATTGATTTCATCTCATTATCATCCAGTCTATATTAGCAGCAGACACAGTACGGTAGTCCACGGCTGTAGCTACCTCTGTGTCAGCAGTCGCTGGTCCATCCATAATTGTATACCACCTACCTGTGTTTTTTTTTTTTTTTTTTCTTCTTTATACATACTACTATAGTAGCTTACTGTAGCAGCCTGCGGTGCTGCTGAGCTGACAGTGTCCAGCAGGTCCGTCATCAGTCATTACATAATAAATATATATTATATACCTGTACGGCTGCAGTACTAGTGATATTATATATATATATATTGATTTCATCTCATTATCATCCAGTCTATATTAGCAGCAGACACAGTACGGTAGTCCACGGCTGTAGCTACCTCTGTGTCGGCAGTCGCTGGTCCATCCATAATTGTATACCACCTACCCGTGGTTTTTTTTCTTTTCTTTCTTCTTTATACATACTACTATAGTAGCTTACTGTAGCAGTCTGCGGTGCTGCTGAGCTGACAGTGTCCAGCAGGTCCGTCATCAGTCATTACATAATAAATATATCTACCTGTCCGGCTGCAGTACTAGTGTGATATTATATATATATATATTGATTTCATCTCATTATCATCCAGTCTATATTAGCAGCAGACACAGTACGGTAGTCCACGGCTGTAGCTACCTCTGTGTCGGCAGTCGCTGGTCCATCCATAATTGTATACCACCTACCCGTGGTTTTTTTTTTTTCTTTCTTCTTTATACATACTACTATAGTAGCTTACTGTAGCAGTCTGCGGTGCTGCTGAGCTGACAGTGTCCAGCAGGTCCGTCATCAGTCATTACATAATAAATATATATTATATACCTGTCCGGCTGCAGTACTAGTGATATTATATATATATATATATATTGATTTCATCTCATTATCATCCAGTCTATATTAGCAGCAGACACAGTACGGTAGTCCACGGCTGTAGCTACCTCTGTGTCGGCAGTCGCTGGTCCATCCATAATTGTATACCACCTACCCGTGGTTTTTTTTTTTCTTTCTTCTTTATACATACTACTATAGTAGCTTACTGTAGCAGTCTGCGGTGCTGCTGAGCTGACAGTGTCCAGCAGGTCCGTCATCAGTCATTACATAATAAATATATCTACCTGTCCGGCTGCAGTACTAGTGATATTATATATATATATATATATATTGATTTCATCTCATTATCATCCAGTCTATATTAGCAGCAGACACAGTACGGTAGTCCACGGCTGTAGCTACCTCTGTGTCGGCAGTCGCTGGTCCATCCATAATTGTATACCACCTACCCGTGGTTTTTTTTTTTCTTTCTTCTTTATACATACTACTATAGTAGCTTACTGTAGCAGTCTGCGGTGCTGCTGAGCTGACAGTGTCCAGCAGGTCCGTCATCAGTCATTACATAATAAATATATCTACCTGTCCGGCTGCAGTACTAGTGTGATATTATATATATATATATATATATTGATTTCATCTCATTATCATCCAGTCTATATTAGCAGCAGACACAGTACGGTAGTCCACGGCTGTAGCTACCTCTGTGTCGGCAGTCGCTGGTCCATCCATAATTGTATACCACCTACCCGTGGTTTTTTTTTTTTCTTTCTTCTTTATACATACTACTATAGTAGCTTACTGTAGCAGTCTGCGGTGCTGCTGAGCTGACAGTGTCCAGCAGGTCCGTCATCAGTCATTACATAATAAATATATATTATATACCTGTCCGGCTGCAGTACTAGTGATATTATATATATATTGATTTCATCTCATTATCATCCAGTCTATATTAGCAGCAGACACAGTACGGTAGTCCACGGCTGTAGCTACCTCTGTGTCGGCACTCGGCAGTCCATCCATAAGTATACTAGTATCCATCCATCTCCATTGTTTACCTGAGGTGCCTTTTAGTTGTGCCTATTAAAATATGGAGAACAAAAATGTTGAGGTTCCAAAATTAGGGAAAGATCAAGATCCACTTCCACCTCGTGCTGAAGCTGCTGCCACTAGTCATGGCCGAGACGATGAAATGCCAGCAACGTCGTCTGCCAAGGCCGATGCCCAATGTCATAGTACAGAGCATGTAAAATCCAAAACACCAAATATCAGTAAAAAAAGGACTCCAAAATCTAAAATAAAATTGTCGGAGGAGAAGCGTAAACTTGCCAATATGCCATTTACCACACGGAGTGGCAAGGAACGGCTGAGGCCCTGGCCTATGTTCATGGCTAGTGGTTCAGCTTCACATGAGGATGGAAGCACTCAGCCTCTTGCTAGAAAAATGAAAAGACTCAAGCTGGCAAAAGCACCGCAAAGAACTGTGCGTTCTTCGAAATCCCAAATCCACAAGGAGAGTCCAATTGTGTCGGTTGCGATGCCTGACCTTCCCAACACTGGACGTGAAGAGCATGCGCCTTCCACCATTTGCACGCCCCCTGCAAGTGCTGGAAGGAGCACCCGCAGTCCAGTTCCTGATAGTCAGATTGAAGATGTCAGTGTTGAAGTACACCAGGATGAGGAGGATATGGGTGTTGCTGGCGCTGGGGAGGAAATTGACAAGGAGGATTCTGATGGTGAGGTGGTTTGTTTAAGTCAGGCACCCGGGGAGACACCTGTTGTCCGTGGGAGGAATATGGCCGTTGACATGCCTGGTGAAAATACCAAAAAAATCAGCTCTTCGGTTGGAAGTATTTCAACAGAAATGCGGACAACATTTGTCAAGCCGTGTGTTGCCTTTGTCAAGCTGTAATAAGTAGGGGTAAGGACGTTAACCACCTCGGAACATCCTCCCTTATACGTCACCTGCAGCGCATTCATAATAAGTCAGTGACAAGTCCACTGACCAGTAAATCCCTTCCTCTTGTAACCAAGCTCACGCAAACCACCCCACCAACTCCCTCAGTGTCAATTTCCTCCTTCCTCAGGAATGCCAATAGTCCTGCAGGCCATGTCACTGGCAATTCTGACGAGTCCTCTCCTGCCTGGGATTCCTCCGATGCATCCTTGCGTGTAACGCCTACTGCTGCTGGCGCTGCTGTTGTTGCTGCTGGGAGTCGATGGTCATCCCAGAGGGGAAATCGTAAAACCACTTTTACTACTTCCACCAAGCAATTGACTGTCCAACAGTCCTTTGCGAGGAAGATGAAATATCACAGCAGTCATCCTGCTGCAAAGCGGATAACTGAGGCCTTGGCATCCTGGGTGGTGAGAAACGTGGTTCGGGTATCCATCATTACTGCAGAGCCAACTAGAGACTTGTTGGAGGTACTGTGTCCCCGGTACCAAATACCATCTAGGTTCCATTTCTCTAGGCAGGCGATACCGAAAATGTACACAGACATCAGAAAAAGAGTCACCAGTGTCCTAAAAAATGTAGCTGTACCCAATGTCCACTTAACCACGGACATGTGGACAAGTGGAGCAGGGCAGGGTCAGGACTATATGACTGTGACAGCCCACTGGGTAGATGTATGGACTCCCGCCGCAAGAACAGCAGCGGCGGCACCAGTAGCAGCATCTCGCAAACGCCAACTCTTTCCTAGGCAGGCTACACTTTGTATCACCGGTTTCCAGAATACGCACACAGCTGAAAACCTCTTACGGCAACTGAGGAAGATCATCGCGGAATGGCTTACCCCAATTGGACTCTCCTGTGGATTTGTGGCATCGGACAACGCCAGCAATATTGCGTGCGCATTAAATCTGGGCAAATTCCAGCACGTCCCATGTTTTGCACATACCTTGAATTTGGTGGTACAGAATTTTTTTAAAAACGACAGGGGCGTGCAAGAGATGCTGTCGGTGGCCAGAAGAATTGCGGGACACTTTCGGCGTACAGGCACCACGTACAGAAGACTGGAGCAACACCAAAAACGCCTGAACCTGCCCTGCCATCATCTGAAGCAAGAAGTGGTAACGAGGTGGAATTCAACCCTATATATGCTTCAGAGGTTGGAGGAGCAGCAAAAGGCCATTCAAGCCTATACAATTCAGCACGATATAGGAGGTGGAATGCACCTGTCTCAAGCGCAGTGGAGAATGATTTCAACGTTGTGCAAGGTTCTGCTGCCCTTTGAACTTGCCACACGTGAAGTCAGTTCAGACACTGCCAGCCTGAGTCAGGTCATTCCCCTCATCAGGCTTTTGCAGAAGAAGCTGGAGACATTGAAGGAGGAGCTAACACGGAGCGATTCCGCTAGGCATGTGGGACTTGTGGATGGAGCCCTTAATTCGCTTAACAAGGATTCACGGGTGGTCAATCTGTTGAAATCAGAGCACTACATTTTGGCCACCGTGCTCGATCCTAGATTTAAAACCTACCTTTGATCTCTCTTTCCGGCAGACACAAGTCTGCTGGGGTTCAAAGACCTGCTGGTGAGAAAATTGTCAAGTCAAGCGGAACGCGACCTGTCAACATCTCCTCCTTCACAACTGGGGGTGCGAGGAAAAGGCTCAGAATTCCGAGCTCACCCACTGGCGGTGATGCAGGGCAGTCTGGAGCGACTGCTGATGCTGACATCTGGTCCGGACTGAAGGACCTGTCAACGATTACGGACATGTCGTCTACTGTCACTGCATATGATTCTCTCCCCATTGAAAGAATGGTGGAGGATTATATGAGTGACCGCATCCAAGTAGGCACGTCACACAGTCCGTACTTATACTGGCAGGAAAAAGAGGCAATTTGGAGGCCCTTGCACAAACTGGCTTTATTCTACCTAAGTTGCCCTCCCACAAGTGTGTACTCCGAAAGAGTGTTTAGTGCCGCCGCTCACCTTGTCAGCAATCGGCGTACGAGGTTACTTCCAGAAAATGTGGAGAAGATGATGTTCATTAAAATGAATTATAATCAATTCCTCCGTGGAGACATTGACCAGCAGCAATTGCCTCCACAAAGTACACAGGGAGCTGAGATGGTGGATTCCAGTGGGGACGAATTGATAATCTGTGAGGAGGGGGATGTACACGGTGATATATCGGAGGATGATGATGAGGTGGACATCTTGCCTCTGTAGAGCCAGTTTGTGCAAGGAGAGATTAATTGCTTCTTTTTTGGTGGGGGTCCAAACCAACCCGTCATTTCAGTCACAGTCGTGTGGCAGACCCTGTCACTGAAATGATGGGTTGGTTAAAGTGTGCATGTCCTGTTTATACAACATAAGGGTGGGTGGGAGGGCCCAAGGACAATTCCATCTTGCACCTCTTTTTTCTTTAATTTTTCTTTGCGTCATGTGCTGTTTGGGGAGTGTTTTTTGGAAGGGCCATCCTGCGTGACACTGCAGTGCCACTCCTAGATGGGCCAGGTGTTTGTGTCGGCCACTAGGGTCGCTTATCTTACTCACACAGCTACCTAATTGCGCCTCTTTTTTTCTTTGCGTCATGTGCTGTTTGGGGAGTGTTTTTTGGAAGGGCCATCCTGCGTGACACTGCAGTGCCACTCCTAGATGGGCCAGGTGTTTGTGTCGGCCACTAGGGTCGCTTATCTTACTCACACAGCTACCTCATTGCGCCTCTTTTTTTCTTTGCGTCATGTGCTGTTTGGGGAGTGTTTTTTGGAAGGGCCATCCTGCGTGACACTGCAGTGCCACTCCTAGATGGGCCCGGTGTTTGTGTCGGCCACTAGGGTCGCTTATCTTACTCACACAGCTACCTCATTGCGCCTCTTTTTTTCTTTGCGTCATGTGCTGTTTGGGGAGTGTTTTTTGGAAGGGCCATCCTGCGTGACACTGCAGTGCCACTCCTAGATGGGCCAGGTGTTTGTGTCGGCCACTAGGGTCGCTTATCTTACTCACACAGCAACCTCATTGCGCCTCTTTTTTTCTTTGCGTCATGTGCTGTTTGGGGAGTGTTTTTTGGAAGGGCCATCCTGCGTGACACTGCAGTGCCACTCCTAGATGGGCCCGGTGTTTGTGTCGGCCACTAGGGTCGCTTATCTTACTCACACAGCTACCTCATTGCGCCTCTTTTTTTCTTTGCGTCATGTGCTGTTTGGGGAGTGTTTTTTGGAAGGGCCATCCTGCGTGACACTGCAGTGCCACTCCTAGATGGGCCCGGTGTTTGTGTCGGCCACTAGGGTCGCTTATCTTACTCACACAGCTACCTCATTGCGCCTCTTTTTTTCTTTGCGTCATGTGCTGTTTGGGGAGTGTTTTTTGGAAGGGCCATCCTGCGTGACACTGCAGTGCCACTCCTAGATGGGCCTGGTGTTTGTGTCGGCCACTAGGGTCGCTTAGCTTAGTCATCCAGCGACCTCGGTGCAAATTTTAGGACTAAAAATAATATTGTGAGGTGTGAGGTATTCAGAATAGACTGAAAATGAGTGGAAATTATGGTTTTTGAGGTTAATAATACTTTGGGATCAAAATGACCCCCAAATTCTATGATTTAAG
The DNA here is from genome assembly GCF_028390025.1 of Pseudophryne corroboree. Classification (NCBI taxonomy): domain Eukaryota; kingdom Metazoa; phylum Chordata; class Amphibia; order Anura; family Myobatrachidae; genus Pseudophryne; species Pseudophryne corroboree. Next base: position 27,815,713 of record NC_086444.1, on the reverse strand, counting down.
CTGTTTTTTAGTGTTTTTTGAAAAAAACACCCGAATCCAAAACACACCCGAATCCGACAAAAAAAATTCGGTGAGGTTTTGCCAAAACGCGGTCGAACCCAAAACACGGCCGCGGAACCGAACCCAAAACCAAAACACAAAACCCGAAAAATTTCAAGTGCACATCTCTAGTATAAATCCAGTATGTCACTGCCTGTACACATGGAGGGGTTGGTATTGGGAGACTGGCGTTTGGAATCCTGGAGCTCACCATTTCGACTCTGGGATCCCAGCCGCTAGCATTCCGACTGTCAGGCTGGCCAGAGATCGGGAATCCGGCATCGGTATAGTGACCGGTGGGATCCCCGACCGCCGGTCACATGACTACATCCCCACAGGGTGGGTGCAGTTGGACTCAGAGGTAATCTCCCTTCTGTATAAGACTGCTGGAATGTGGAAGGTTTCCTTATCCTCATGTCCTGCCGATAATGTTATTCATTGTAAAGGTTCTCCCTGAGCATTATAATATGTCTGTGACGTTTCAGCACTAGCTTCTGTTCTGGAATCACAGCTGTCTAGTCGCTCCACTAAGAAAACAGCTATCTGTCTGCTCTGTGTACTGCATGGCTGTGTGTGGGGCGGGGGGTAAATAGGCTTTACAGACGTCTCCAGGTGCTAGTGTTTTGTCCTCCCCACTGCCACTGTCCACCATTACCCAGCCTTCACACCACCCGGACTTTCCCCTCACATCGCTGACGCAGACTCTGCTTCCCTCCGGTCCGCTCTCAAACACAACGTCTCCTCAAATGGCCTCCTCAGCGCACTCCTCACAGCATAGCTCTCCTCTCCGAGTCTGTTACCTCAGTTCTGCTCTCTCCAACTGCCACATGCTCTCCACAGTTACTTGTGTTACTACCACCTGACTCTGATAATGTGACGTGCTCCTGACCGCCCCTGCTTGTCTCCACCAGAAGCAGCATGAGGTCACGTACTATGGCCCTAATTCAGAGCCGATCGCTGCAACCATCGCACCCTGAAGCCCTATGTGGTGTGCGCACGCTCAGCGGCAGCACTGCATGTGCGCACACAGTAAGATGCAAAAGCATCTCACTGGTGCGATCGCCTCTGCCTGATTGACAGGCAGAGGCGGTCACGGGGCAGAAGGAGGGCATGGCGTTTGAGGGGGGCGCAATCCGGACAACGCAGGTGTGTCTGGACCATTGCGGGACGGGCCGCGACGGCTGCGTTACATCCCACACAGCCACTGCCACCCAAAACAGGGAGTAGCAGGGAGCTACTCGCCGAGTGTGAAAGCATTGTCGCCGTGCGCTGACTTGGCACCTCTGCAGGGGCATGCGGGGCAGATTAGCCCTGTGCTGGGCGTCTCCCCCGCATGCCTCTGATTCTGATGGTAGGTGTGCATTTTTTCGCACATCTACGATCAGCTCTGAATCACCCCCTTTATTAGTATATTAGTTGTATGAATGGGGTGCCACAGATGGATAGACAGTAGATACCGATATACTATTAGCACCAGATTTTTAAGTTGTTCCCTCTTTTTGGGAAGGAATGGTATTTATTTCTTTATTTACATTTATATTTCTTATTTAATTTTTACATAGATAATCACTAGTGAAAGGACACATTTCTATGGATTGTATTAAGCTTGGAAATTCTGTTTCTGATGATTTGTCAGAGTTATGGGGGTCATTCCGAGTTGATCGCTAGCTGCATTCGTTCGCTGCGCAGCGATGAGGCAAAAAAACGGCACTTCTGCGCATGCGTATGCGGCGCAATGCGCACACGCGAAGTACTATTACAACGAACGATGTAGTTCACACAGGGTCTAGTGAAGCTTTTCAGTCGCACTGCTGGCCGCAGAGTGATTGACATGAAGTGGGCGTTTCTGGGTGTCAACTGACCGTTTTCAGGGAGTGTTCGAAAAAATGCAGGTGTGCCAGGAAAAACGCAGGCATGGCTGGGCGAATGCAGGGCTGTTTGAGACGTCAAAACAGGAACTGAATAGTCTGAAGTGATCGCAAGTGCTGAGTAGGTATTGAGCTACTCTAAAACTGCACAAATAAACTTTGTAGCCGCTCTGTGATCCTCTCGTTCGCACTTCTGCTAAGCTAAAATACACTCCCAGTGGGCGGCGGCTTAGCGTTTACACGGCTGCTAAAAATCTGCTAGCGAGCGATCAACTCGGAATGACCCTCCATGTCTCAAAATTTGCAAACTGATGCTAAACTAATTTAAAAAAAGAATAAATCTGCTGAAAATATTTGACTAGTTTACACTTTCCTTATAGGGACTGAACTCATCCGTGTAAGCTCTGCGAGCCAGTATGTTTTGTGCACATCTGCTGTGAACCGGCCCCGTACACTCACACGGTATCCAGTCTTTAGATCGACATGGTTTCTAGGCCGACAGGGACTCTAGGTCGACATATTCTAGGTTGACATGACAAAAGGTCGACATGAGATTTTCACATATTTTTAATTTTCTAAACTTTTTCATATTTTACGATCCACGTGGACTACAGTTGGGAACGGTAACCTACGCCGAGCGCAGCGGCAGCAAGCGAGGCACCTTGCACAAAGCATGGCGAGCCATGCGAGGGGACACGGCGAACTAATTGGGGTTCCCGGTCACTGTACGGAGAACACGACACCAAAAAAAGTTTAAAAAAAACTCATGTCGACCTAGTACATGTTGACCTAGAGTCCCTGTTGACCTAGAAACCATGTCGACCTACTTACTGTCGACCAATAGTGGTCGACCTAGACACTGTCGACATAAGTCTAATCTACCTAACATACCGCACCCCACTCACACTTACAGCATTCTGCTAATCGGAGCAGACTCATCATTCCCTATGTTAGGTGCAGGTGTTTACACTTGTGTCCAACTCTGCATAATGTACAGTAGCGGATCTTGATACGGGCACTGGGGACTTTTGCCCTAGGCGCCGCCTTCTGGAGGACGCCGCACCATGGCAAGATCCGCTCCTGTTTGGCAGTGCGCCCCACTGTGCCCCCCGCTGTGAAGGGAACTAGACGCTACCCGTCTAGTTTCCCTTCGTGGAGAGGACCTTTGCTGTGCGGTGCGCAACGTCATCGCGCACTGCACAGCATTGTGAGACTGGCACAGACGCTAGGGGTCATAATTGACCTGTAGTGTCTATCTATGCTGTGCTATGGGAGAGACGTCATGACGTCTCTCCCATAGATCCGAGGAGCGGCGCCAGCGGAGGTCAGCAGCGGTCGGGAATCAGGAGCGGGGATAGTAAGTATTAATTTTTTATTTATTTTTTTCTTGATTTTTTTTATATAAGCGGCGCTACTCTACAGGGGCACAAATGGGGGCACAACTCAACAGGGGGCACAAATGGGGGCACAACTCTACATGGGGTGTAACTGACCACGCCCCTGTATGAAGCCACACCCCTATTTTCGCCCGGGGCGCCACAAGGGCAAGAACCGGCCCTTATAATGTAACCTGAAGTTCCAGTGATCCCATCACATCTACATAAGTAGCATTTCTCCATGTGTTCACTAATACTAATACATCGCCTGATATGACATATAACTCAATAAACATGTCTTCAAATTCCTGCATATATTTTAGTATTTACGAATACCCCTTCAAGACAGAGTAAAGGTCGTGACTAGAGTAGATGCCAGGCAATTTCAACCTGGGTGGCCCCTTTCACACAGAGAAAGGAGCAGGCTTGCCCAGGCAAATTACCGGGTACAAATGCTTGCCCCAGCTCCTGTGTGAAAAAGGGTACTAAGCTGGGACTGGCAACCTATCCGTGTTCCAAAAGCCGGGAAAACAGGGTCCAATCCCCAGCTTCTGCCTGAAAGTGGTATAATAAGGTACTCAGGTCTTTTGCAATAAGTTGAAGTACCCCCTGAATTTGTCCGGTGTGCACCCCCATGCTACACGTGACACCATATGAAAAGGTCACAACTTACAATGTACAATGTATAAGTGGCGGCTACACAAATAATTCTAGTAGTTCAGAACATTGATCCTCCATGAATTGTGTGATCAGGAAACAGCAATATTATATAAATGTAAAAAAAAAAATCTTCATCCTGTAGCACTGCATAGAGAATCTGCTGCTCAGGGCCACCCTGCAGACTAGACACTTTATTATAAATTTTGTATACAATAATATTTATTCAGATCACACAGCTTATAGAAAACATTGCTAATAGTATGTGCTAATGGTGAAAGAATATCATTTTGTTTTGTCAAATGTAGACATCAACATCGCTTAATAATGATTTAATGAAAAGGTATTAGTAAAAGGAGTATGGAGATAATGGGTGCAATGCTATTTATGGCCTCTCTAGATGGTGGCGCTGTTGTCCATTATTATAATGGCTCCCACCAAGACAGACCACATAAAATGTGAAGATGGTCAGACGCTGAAAGCGATTAGCCACGATTATATAGTATTAAATGTCTAATTAACAAGATTTAAAGTCCAGTTCAATTTACCTCTAAAATAACTAGAAATGTAATGCAGATAGTATACTGACACAGTAACATAACAGGTACTATCCAATCATCTCTTTAAATATTATATTATTACATTATCAGAACAAAATCAAAACATACGTACAGTACAGCGTTTCATATTGCGGTGCTTCACACTTCTCAGCCATTCAAGGCCAACTGCAGGCTGACGGCTCACTGACACTTTCATACTGCCATATCCGGGTCACATCGGCACCTAATTTACAGCTTGATGTGAAGTCCGTTCATGGGGAGCAAATATTTCCACGCTGGCGGCAGCACGGTGGCACAGTGATAAGCACTACTGCTGTGTTTTGGGTTGGATATATTCTGACATACATGGGAATCAAATTGCATATTAATGTTAGACTACAATGTTTGTGAGTAAATCTGCATACACATCCTGTACAGTGCAGTGGGTCTATACATAGGACTATATGCCCAGCTGCCCACCAGATTATTGATGGTGGCACATGGTCAGTTAGTGGTCAATTCTGTACACAATTACAGTCATGCCTCGTAATGAGACAATATACTGTCAGGCAGCTGTAAGACCGGACAACCGGCCAGTATTGCAGGTGATATGTGACAAGCATATGAATTTGATAAAGTCAATAAAATATTGTACCGTGGCTTCATTCTGGACAAATGAAAATCAACTGGATGGAAAATTGGCCTATGACCCAAATCAACATGCAAGGTCACTAACATGAGGCGGGCTACAAGGCAGCTGTCCTAGGCCCAGTCGCAGAGTAGAGGCATATTAGGGCCCAGAGGGGACAGCGCTGCAGTCTGCTGCCTTTGTTTTAGACTCAGGTTGTAGGCGGTTCTACTTCTGGGAAGCCTACAACTTAAGTGGTCCAATAGTTGGCCACGTAATGGTGGCGGGTGACTACACTGACCTAAAACAGGGAGATTGCGGCTTTCTGTTGGTGACATAGGCAGTAGAGCAGTGTTTACTCTTTTTCTGGCAGTACAATACATGCTCTTCCCATCTGCCCCGTTATTGGGAGGTCAGAGGCCAGCATGTAGAAGGCGAATTCAGTTCCCATTGCATTGGGTCTTTGCAATATAAATAAACAGTACAATTTGGATCTTGACATGTGCTGCTGAATTATCCTCCAATGTGGTGAGATTACATTGATGCATATCAAATTGTAAAGCTGGGCATATACTATACAATTATCTGCCAGATCATCTGCTAGATCTGGCTGGTTGGAATGAAAATCTGGTAATGGGTGAGAGCAACTGACAGTCGACCATTTGCTACCAAACACTGGCAAATGGACAAAAGCTGTCCGTGATTTCATATCCAGATTAAGGGGTGGATGCAAGGCATACTGTACCCCGGGCCCCCCTTTGTCAGGGGGGCCCCCGGCCAGAGCACACTGACATCACTAGCTTTCCCTCTTAAGCAGCAGAACCAGCAGCCATAATGTGAGCAGGACAGTATACAGTCCAGGCAGAGACACAGGAATATCATGTTTCATGAGCTACCGACAGAGCATTCTGACCATAGGAGAGATAGGAGGGTGGAGAGAGCTGTAAGCGACACAGGGATCCCAGCTTCTCCTCCTCCTCGCCTGGGTGTCTGAGTCTTGTGTAAACTGTTATGCAACTAAACCATTTGGGTCTAAAGCTAGAGACACACACAAAGAGTCCTCCTGAGTCCTGTCCCAGTGTGTAAGTAGTACAGAGGCTGATACTATTCTTGCATGTGACAAGATAAATTATTTTATTTTTTTCTATGTGTATTTTAAGGTTAAGTTGTCTTTCTTCCACTACAAGAAAAGTTTATAAAATAGTTGTCTTTCAATTAGGTGGAGCTATAAACAGTACCCAGGCATTATTAAACTATTAGTTAAAACTAATATACACCATTGGTGTAAATTTAATATACACAATCTATACCTCCCATCATGATCCATTACAGGAGGGACAAAATGCTCTCTACCCGGACTTACTTCTTAATTTAAGATTGCAATTACCTTTCTTAACAACACAGGTGATGCCAATCATATATTAAGTGGGTAGAGAGCATTTAACCCCTCCTGGAATGGGGCATGTTGGGAGGTATGTACAATTTATTATACATCCCCCCACTTTCCATCGCCCCCCCCCCCCTCCTTCCCCCCCTCCCCCCGTCTTACGTGCCCCGGGCACCCCCAAGGCTTAACCTGGCCCCGCGTGATTTAACCAATTTGAATGAACAGCCGTTTTTGTCAGTCTTCCAGCATATATACACACGTCTTCGTTTGCACCAATTATAGGCTGTTGCAAGTGATGCTGATGATGATAACAATACTCAGAGGAAAAGCTGACGGTACTTACCTAACATGGGGGGTCATTCCGAGTTGTTCGCTCGCAAGCTGCTTTTAGCAGCTTTGCACACGCTAAGCCGCCGCCTACTGGGAGTGAATCTTAGCTTATCAAAATTGCGAACGAAAGATTTGCAATATTGCGAAAAGACTTCTCTGTGCAGTTTCTGAGTAGCTCGAGACTTACTCTGCCTGTGCGATCAGTTCAGTGCTTGTCGTTCCTGGTTTGACGTCACAAACACACCCAGCGTTCGCCCAGACACTCCTCCGTTTCTCCAGCCACTCCCGTGTTTTTCCCAGAAACGGTAGAGTCTTTTCGCATACACCCATAAAACGGCCAGTTTCCTCCCAGAAACACCCACTTCCTGTCAATCACATTACGATCACCAGAACGAAGAAAAAAACCTTGTAATGCCGTGAGTAAAATACCAAACTGCATAGCAAATTTACTTGGCGCAGTCGCACTGCGGACATTGCGCATGCGCATTAGCGACTAATCGCTCCGTTGCGAGAAAAAAAATAAGAATTTACTTACCGATAATTCTATTTCTCGGAGTCCGTAGTGGATGCTGGGGTTCCTGAAAGGACCATGGGGAATAGCGGCTCCGCAGGAGACAGGGCACAAAAAAGTAAAGCTTTACTAGGTCAGGTGGTGTGCACTGGCTCCTCCCCCTATGACCCTCCTCCAGACTCCAGTTAGATACTGTGCCCGGACGAGCATACACAATAAGGGAGGCATTTTGAATCCCGGGTAAGACTCATACCAGCCACACCAATCACACCGTACAACTTGTGATCTAAACCCAGTTAACAGTATGATAACAGAAAGGGCCTCTTAAAGATGGCTCCTTAACAATAACCCGAATTAGTTAACAATAACTATGTACAAGTATTGCAGATAATCCGCACTTGGGATGGGCGCCCAGCATCCACTACGGACTCCGAGAAATAGAATTATCGGTAAGTAAATTCTTATTTTCTCTATCGTCCTAAGTGGATGCTGGGGTTCCTGAAAGGACCATGGGGATTATACCAAAGCTCCCAAACGGGCGGGAGAGTGCGGATGACTCTGCAGCACCGAATGAGAGAACTCCAGGTCCTCCTTTGCCAGGGTATCAAATTTGTAAAATTTTACAAACGTGTTCTCCCCCGACCACGTAGCTGCTCGGCAGAGTTGTAATGCAGAGACCCCTCGGGCAGCCGCCCAAGATGAGCCCACCTTCCTTGTGGAGTGGGCTTTTACAGTTTTAGGCTGTGGCAGGCCTGCCACAGAATGTGCAAGTTGAATTGTGTTACAAATCCAACGAGCAATCGACTGCTTAGAAGCAGGTGCGCCCAACTTGTTGGGTGCATACAATATAAACAGCGAGTCAGATTTTCTGACTCCAGCCGTCCTTGAAATGTATATTTTTAAGGCTCTGACAACGTCCAACAACTTGGAGTCCTCCAAGTCGCTAGTGGCCGCAGGCACCACAATAGGTTGGTTCAGATGAAATGCTGATACCACTTTAGGGAGAAAATGCGGACGAGTCCGCAGTTCTGCCCTATCCGAATGGAAGATTAGATAAGGACTTTTATAAGATAAAGCCGCCAATTCAGATACTCTCCTGGCAGAGGCCAGGGCTAGTAACATAGTCACTTTCAATGTGAGATATTTCAAATCCACCTTTTTCAATGGTTCAAACCAATGGGATTTGAGGAAATCTAAAACTACATTTAGATCCCACGGTGCCACCGGAGGCACCACAGGAGGCTGTATATGCAGTACTCCCTTGACAAAAGTCTGGACCTCAGGGACAGAGGCCAATTCTTTTTGGAAGAATATTGACAGGGCCGAAATTTGAACCTTAATGGATCCCAATTTGAGACCCATAGATAATCCTGATTGCAGGAAATGTAGGAAACGACCCAGTTGGAATTCCTCCGTCGGAACACTCCGATCCTCGCACCACGCTACATATTTTCGCCAAATGCGGTGATAATGTTTCACGGTGACTTCCTTCCGTGCCTTAATCAAGGTAGGAATGACTTCTTCTGGAATGCCTTTCCCTTTTAGGATCTGGCGTTCAACCGCCATGCCGTCAAACGCAGCCGCGGTAAGTCTTGAAAAAGACAGGGACCCTGCTGTAGCAGGTCCCTTCTCAGAGGTAGAGGCCACGGTTCGTCCGTGAGCATCTCTTGAAGTTCCGGATACCAAGTCCTTCTCGGCCAATCCGGAACCACTAGTATTGTTCTTACTCTTCTTTGCCGTATGATCTTCAATACCTTTGGTATGAGCGGCAGAGGAGGAAACACATACACTGACTGGTACACCCAAAGAGTTACCAGTGCGTCCACAGCTATTGCCTGTGGATCTCTTGACCTGGCGCAATATTTGTCCAGTTTCTTGTTGAGGCGAGACGCCATCATGTCTACAATTGGTCTTTCCCAACGGTCTATTAACATGTTGAAGACTTCTGGATGTAGACCCCACTCTCCCGGATGAAGATCGTGTCTGCTGAGGAAGTCTGCTTCCCAGTTGTCCACGCCCGGGATGAACACTGCTGACAGTGCTATCACGTGATTCTCCGCCCAGCGAAGAATCTTGGCAGCTTCTGCCATTGCACTCCTGCTTCTTGTGCCGCCCTGCCTGTTTACATGGGCGACCGCCGTGATGTTGTCCGACTGAATCAACACCGGCTTTCCTTTCAGGAGAAGTTCCGCCTGGCTTAGAGCATTGTAGATTGCTCTTAGTTCCAGAATGTTTATGTGAAGAGACTTTTCCAGACTCGTCCATACTCCCTGGAAGTTTCTTCCTTGTGTGACTGCTCCCCAGCCTCTCAGGCTGGCGTCCGTGGTCACCAGGATCCAATCCTGAATGCCGAATCTGCGGCCTTCTAATAGGTGAGCCTTCTGCAACCACCACAGAAGTGACACCCTTGTCTTTGGTGACAGGGTTATTCGCAGGTGCATCTGCAGATGCGACCCTGACCATTTGTCCAACAGATCCCTTTGGAATATTCTTGCATGGAATCTGCCGAATGGAATTGCTTCGTAAGAAGCCACCATTTTTCCCAGGACTCTTGTGCATTGATGTACTGACACCTTTCCTGGTTTTAGGAGGTTCCTGACCAGATCGGATAACTCCTTGGCTTTTTCCTCTGGAAGGAAAACCTTTTTCTGAACCGTGTCCAGAATCATTCCTAGGAACAGCAGACGAGTTGTCGGGATTAAATGGGATTTTGGAATATTCAGAATCCACCCGTGTTGTCTTAGCACCTCTTGAGATAGTGCTAAAGCTGTCTCCAGCTGTTCTCTGGACCTTGCCCTTATTAGGAGATCGTCCAAGTATGGGATAACTAATACGCCTTTTCTTCGAAGAAGAATCATCATCTCGGCCATTACCTTGGTAAAGACCCGAGGCGCCGTGGACAATCCGAACGGCAGCGTCTGAAACTGATAGTGACAGTTTTGAACAATGAACCTGAGGTACCCCTGGTGTGCGGGGTAAATCGGAACGTGTAGATACGCATCCTTGATGTCCAAGGATACCATAAAGTCCCCTTCTTCCAGGTTCGCTATCACTGCTCTGAGTGACTCCATCTTGAACTTGAACTTTTTTATGTAGAGGTTCAAGGACTTCAGATTTAGAATAGGCCTTACCGAGCCATCCGGCTTCGGTACCACAAATAGAGTGGAATAATACCCCTTTCCTTGTTGTAATAGGGGTACTTTGACTATCACCTGCTGAGCGTACAGCTTGTGAATGGCTTCCAACACCCTCTCCCTTTCGGAAGAGACGGTTGGTAAAGCAGACTTCAGGAAACGATGAGGAGGATCCGTCTCTAATTCCAACCTGTACCCCTGAGATATTATCTGCAGGATCCAGGGGTCTACCTGCGAGTGAGCCCACTGCGCGCTGTAATTTTTGAGACGGCCGCCCACTGTCCCCGAGTCCGCTTGAGAGGCCCCAGCGTCATGCTGAGGTTTTTGCAGGAGCCGGGGAGGGCTTCTGTTCCTGGGAAGGAGCTGCCTGTTGGTGTCTCTTCCCTCTTCCTCTGCCTCGTGGCAGGTACGACAAACCCTTTGCTCTCTTATTTTTGTAGGAGCGAAAAGACTGCGGTTGAAAGGTCGGTGCCTTTCTCTGTTGGGGAGTGACTTGAGGTAAAAAAGTGGATTTCCCGGCAGTAGCCGTGGCCACCAAGTCTGATAGACCAACTCCAAATAACTCCTCCCCTTTATACGGCAAAACCTCCATGTGACGTTTTGAATCCGCATCGCCTGTCCACTGTCGTGTCCATAAGGCTCTTCTGGCTGAAATGGACATAGCACTCACCCGAGATGCCAGTGTGCAAATATCCCTCTGTGCATCACGCATATAGATAAATGCATCCTTTATTTGTTCTAACGACAGTAAAACATTGTCCCTATCTAGGGTATCAATATTTTCAATCAGGGATTCTGACCAAACTACTCCAGCACTGCACATCCAGGCAGTTGCTATAGCTGGTCGTAGTATAACACCTGCATGTGTGTATATATTCTTTTGAATAACTTCCATCTTTCTATCTGATGGATCCTTAAGTGCGGCCGTCTCAGGAGAGGGTAACGCCACTTGTTTAGATAAGCGTGTGAGCGCCTTGTCCACCTTAGGGGGTGTTTCCCAGCGCGCCCTAACCTCTGGCGGGAAAGGGTATAATGCCAATAACTTTTTTGAAATTATCAACTTTTTATCAGGAGCAACCCACGCTTCATCACACACGTCATTTAATTCTTCTGATTCAGGAAAAACTGTTTGTAGTTTTTTCACACCATACATAATACCCTGTTTTACGGTATCTGTAGTATCAGCTAAATGTAACGTCTCCTTCATTGCCAAAATCATATAACGTGTGGCCCTACTGGAAAATACGTTTGAATTTCTACCGTCGTCACTGGAGTCAGTGCCTGTGTCTGGGTCTGTGTCGACCGACTGAGGCAAAGGGCGTTTTACAGCCCCTGACGGTGTTTGAGGCGCCTGGACAGGCATTAATTGATTGTCCGGCCGCCTCATGTCCTCAACTGACTGTTTAAGGGAAGATAAACCATCACGTAATTCCACAAATAAAGGCATCCATTCTGGTGTCGACCCCCTGGGGGGTGACATCTGCATATTTGGCAATTGCTCCGCCTCCACACCAATATCGTCCTCATACATGTCGACACCCCGTACCGACACACACCGCAAACTCACAGGGAATGCTCTAATGAAGACAGGACCCACTAGCCCTTTTGGGGAGACAGAGGGAGAGTCTGCCAGCACACACCACAAAGCGCTATATATACAAGGGATATCCTTATATTAAGTGCTCCCTTATAGCTGCTTTAATATATAATATATATATATATAGCCATTAATGTGCCCCCCCTCTCTGTTTTACCCTGTTTCTGTAGTGCAGTGCAGGGGAGAGACCTGGGAGCCGTCCTGACCAGCGGAGCTGTGACAGAAAATGGCGCCGTGTGCTGAGGAGATAGGCCCCGCCCCTTTTTCGGCGGGTTCTTCTCCCGCTATTTTTCCAGTCAGGCAGGGGTTAAATATCTCCATATAGCCCCTATGGGCTATATGTGAGGTATTTTTAGCCTTGTATAAGGTTTATATTTGCCTCTCAGAGCGCCCCCCCCCAGCGCTCTGCACCCTCAGTGACTGCCCAGTGAAGTGTGCTGAGAGGAAAATGGCGCACAGCTGCAGTGCTGTGCGCTACCTTATGAAGACTGAGGAGTCTTCAGCCGCCGGTTTCCGGACCTCTTCACGCTTCAGCATCTGCAAGGGGGTCGGCGGCGCGGCTCCGGGACCGGACTCCACGGCTGGGCCTGTGTTCGATCCCTCTGGAGCTAATGGTGTCCAGTAGCCAAGCAGCAAATCCACTCTGCATGCAGGTGAGTTTACTACTTTCCCCCTAAGTCCCACGTTGCAGTGATCCTGTTGCCAGCAGGACTCACTGTAAAGAAAAAAAAAAAAAACCTAAACTAAACTTTCTCTAAGCAGCTCTTTAGGAGAGCCACCTAGATTGCACCCTTCTCGTTCGGGCACAAAATCTAACTGGAGTCTGGAGGAGGGTCATAGGGGGAGGAGCCAGTGCACACCACCTGACCTAGTAAAGCTTTACTTTTTTGTGCCCTGTCTCCTGCGGAGCCGCTATTCCCCATGGTCCTTTCAGGAACCCCAGCATCCACTTAGGACGATAGAGAAATAACGAGCGAACAACTCGGAATGACCCCCATTGTAAGTTGATACAAGACATATAGAACCTGATTCATTCTGTGGTCGGAGTAAGTAAAGCATAAAAGAGAAAGTACTGTAACTTTGCTCCGGACAAACCATGCTGCACTGCAAGTAAATCCAGTTATTATGTCTGCATGCAGGGTAAATACTGGCTGCTTTTGCATGTAGTCCAGCTTTATTTTGACACTGCAATTTAGATCTGAGGTTGGACGCGCCCCTCCTAAATCTCACCCTGCACGTTACATTCCCCCCCACTTCCCCGCTCTGGTGTTATCCCGGTGCACACTTGCAGTACGTGCTCTTATTTGCTCTGCTCCAGCCCAGAATCAGCCCAGTAGCAGCTTCCACACTCTGGACAAATTCATTTCTGAAATGACTTCACTGATTTCTTCCTGTTTCTGGAACTAGTAGTAAAAAAAAAAGCTACAGTACCAGAGTTGCGCCGCCTGACTGACGCCACAAGTGTTAACCCAAAATGTACGGATAACGGACAGGCGCACTAGGATGCACGCAGTTCTGTGTACGAGTGAATATACACATTGCTTTTCAAGTGGACGCAATGTGGGAGCACATATAGTATAGCAGCCCTGTATCACGCCCGTATACCATGGGGTGAATCCTACAAGTGTTCTGACATCTTTCCCTTACATTTTATATGGATCACTAAGTGTCATAGTGGGTCATTCCGAGTTGATTGCTAACTGCCATTGTACGCAGCGCAGCGTTCAGGCTAAAAAACAGCATTTCTGCGCATGTGTATGCCCCGCAATGCGCACGCGCGACGTACGGGTACAAAACCCATTGTGGTTGTGCACAGGTTCTAGTGAAGTTTTCAGTCGCACTGACGGCCGCAAGAAGATTGACAGGAAGGTGGGGTTACTGGGTGTCAACTGACCATTTTCAGGGAAGTTTTGCAAAAACGCAGGCGTGTCTGAAAAAACGCAGGCGTGGCTGGGCGTTCGCTGGGCAGGTATATGACGTCAAATCCGGACACGAATAGGCTGAAGTGATCGCAAGCGCTGAGTAGGTTCAGAGCTACTCTGAAACTGCACAAACTGTTTTTGCAGAGCTCGGCTGCACAAGCGTACGCACTTCTGCTAAGCTAAAATACACTCCCCAGTGGGCAGCGGCATAGCGTTTGCGCGGCTGCTAAAACTAGCCAGCGAGCGATCAACTCGGAATGACCCCCATAGACCTCCCATTAAAGAGGAGTTATATATACACAAACACAATAGTCTGTTATCTAGCAGATATGGGATCACAGCCTCTTCTGTGCCTCCACAGACACCCTGCTGACCTCACTATGGCGGATCAAGCCCTCGCCCTCTGGAATTTCCCTCCTGTGAATCAGTTTCGGTTATTTAAGGAAAAGGGGGTTTATTAATAATGGATACATTCTCTTCCCACAAGCAATGACTGTTTTCGTACTTGATCCTGTTTAGAAACAAGTAACCCGGGAAACTCAGGCCGGACTTTGTTCTTTCATAGGAGAATCTCCATCAGAAACTGAGGATATGATCTATAACAAGTTCAAGAATACCTACAGGATTCCTGGCCTTTATAGAAAGATGAATAAAGAAGAAGACGAGATGGACAGATGGTGGCAACAGAATGTTACTGTAGCTTTCTCTAATGACCGGTCTTTTGCAGCCAGCCTGAGGCAAAACCAATCAAGGATAAAAAACATGAAGATGTAGCGAGGTTGGGAGAAACTGGGTGGAATGGTGGCACTGTGCCAGGCGGCACGATGGGCACCTATCATCTGACAACAGGACTCGGCTTGCAGCAGTGGAGCCAGAAACCATCCTCCAGTCCACATCGCAGTCCTCCATGATTTCAACCAGGGTCCTCTCTGTGTGGAGTTTACATATTATCCCTGTAATTTTGAGGGTTTCCTGAGTGACAGAGAATAGAGGAGGAGATGTACCAAAGCTTAGAGAGAGATAAAGTGGAGAGATATAGTAGAGATGAGCGGGTTCGGTTCCTCGGAATCCGAACCCGCCCGAACTTCAGGGTTTTTTACACGGGGCCGAGCAGGCTCGGATCCTCCCGCCTTGCTCGGTTAACCCGATCGCGCCCGAACGTCATCATCACGCTGTCGGATTCTCGCGAGGCTCGGATTCTATATAAGGAGCCGCGCGTCGCCGCCATTTTTCACACGTGCATTGAGATTCATAGGGAGAGGACGTGGCTGGCGTCCTCTCCGTTTATAGAGATTCGAGAAGAGAGTGAGACAGTCTCACTAGAGAGAGACACAGTAGTAATTTTGGGGAGCATTAGGAGGAGTACTACTACTACTAGTACTTGCTGAAGTGAAGTGATAGATAGTGTGACTGTATTGTATTATCTGACTTGTGGGGGAGACACTGACAGTGGGGAGCAGTTAGAGTCTGAGAGCAGGACTCAGGAGTACATACTACATATAACGTACAGTGCACACTTTTGCTGCCAGAGTGCCACACCAGTATAATATATATTGTGATTGTATGCTTAGGAGTACTACTTGCAAGTTGCTGATAGTGTGACCAGTGACCTGACCACCAGTTTAATAATCACCACCAGTTTAATTAATATATATATATATATATATATATATATATATATATAATTGTATATAATTAATATATATATAATATTATAATTGTATACCACCTACCCGTGTTTTTTTTTTTTTCTTTCTTCTTTATACATACTACTATAGTAGCTTACTGTAGCAGTCTGCGGTGCTGCTGAGCTGACAGTGTCCAGCTGGTCCGTCATCAGTCATTACATAATAAATATATATACCTGTCCGGCTGCAGTACTAGTGATATTATATATACATATATATATTGATTTCACATCATTATCATCCAGTCTATATTAGCAGCAGACACAGTACGTTAGTCCACGGCTGTAGCTACCTCTGTGTCGGCACTCGGCAGTCCATCCATAATTGTATACCACCTACCCGTGGTTTTTTTTTTTTCTTTCTTCTTGATACATACTACTATAGTAGCTTACTGTAGCAGTCTGCGGTGCTGCTGAGCTGACAGTGTCCAGCAGGTCCGTCATCAGTCATCATTACCTAATAAATATATATCTACCTGTCCGGCTGCAGTACTAGTGATATTATATATACATATATATATTGATTTCATATCATTATCATCCAGTCTATATTAGCAGCAGACACAGTACGGTAGTCCACGGCTGTAGCTACCTCTGTGTCGGCACTCGGCAGTCCATCCATAATTGTATACCACCTACCCGTGGTTTTTTTTTTTTCTTTCTTCTTGATACATACTCCTATAGTAGCTTACTGTAGCAGTCTGCGGTGCTGCTGAGCTGACAGTGTCCAGCAGGTCCGTCATCAGTCATCATTACCTAATAAATATATATCTACCTGTCCGGCTGCAGTACTAGTGATATTATATATACATATATATATTGATTTCATATCATTATCATCCAGTCTATATTAGCAGCAGACACAGTACGGTAGTCCACGGCTGTAGCTACCTCTGTGTCGGCACTCGGCAGTCCATCCATAATTGTATACCACCTACCCGTGGTTTTTTTTTTTCTTTCTTCTTGATACATACTACTATAGTAGCTTACTGTAGCAGTCTGCGGTGCTGCTGAGCTGACAGTGTCCAGCAGGTCCGTCATCGGTCATCATTACCTAATAAATATATATCTACCTGTCCGGCTGCAGTACTAGTGATATTATATATACATATATATATATTGATTTCATATCATTATCATCCAGTCTATATTAGCAGCAGACACAGTACGGTAGTCCACGGCTGTAGCTACCTCTGTGTCGGCACTCGGCAGTCCATCCATAATTGTATACCACCTACCCGTGGTTTTTTTTTTTTCTTTCTTCTTGATACATACTCCTATAGTAGCTTACTGTAGCAGTCTGCGGTGCTGCTGAGCTGACAGTGTCCAGCAGGTCCGTCATCAGTCATCATTACCTAATAAATATATATCTACCTGTCCGGCTGCAGTACTAGTGATATTATATATACATATATATATTGATTTCATATCATTATCATCCAGTCTATATTAGCAGCAGACACAGTACGGTAGTCCACGGCTGTAGCTACCTCTGTGTCGGCACTCGGCAGTCCATCCATAATTGTATACCACCTACCCGTGTTTTTTTTTTTCTTTCTTCTTGATACATACTACTATAGTAGCTTACTGTAGCAGTCTGCGGTGCTGCTGAGCTGACAGTGTCCAGCAGGTCCGTCATCAGTCATCATTACCTAATAAATATATATCTACCTGTCCGGCTGCAGTACTAGTGATATTATATATACATATATATATTGATTTCATATCATTATCATCCAGTCTATATTAGCAGCAGACACAGTACGGTAGTCCACGGCTGTAGCTACCTCTGTGTCGGCACTCGGCAGTCCATCCATAAGTATACCAGTATCCATCCATCTCCATTGTTTACCTGAGGTGCCTTTTAGTTGTGCCTATTAAAATATGGAGAACAAAAATGTTGAGGTTCCAAAATTAGGGAAAGATCAAGATCCACTTCCACCTCGTGCTGAAGCTGCTGCCACTAGTCATGGCCGAGACAATGAAATGCCAGCAACGTCGTCTGCCAAGGCCGATGCCCAATGTCATAGTACAGAGCATGTCAAATCCAAAACACCAAATATCAGTAAAAAAAGGACTCCAAAACCTAAAATAAAATTGTCGGAGGAGAAGCGTAAACTTGCCAATATGCCATTTACCACACGGAGTGGCAAGGAACGGCTGAGGCCCTGGCCTATGTTCATGGCTAGTGGTTCAGCTTCACATGAGGATGGAAGCACTCAGCCTCTCGCTAGAAAAATGAAAAGACTCAAGCTGGCAAAAGCAGTAGCACCGCAAAGAACTGTGCGTTCTTCGAAATCCCAAATCCACAAGGAGAGTCCGACTCCAATTGTGTCGGTTGCGATGCCTGACCTTCCCAACACTGGACGTGAAGAGCATGCGCCTTCCACCATTTGCACGCCCCCTGCAAGTGCTGGAAGGAGCACCCGCAGTCCAGTTCCTGATAGTCAGATTGAAGATGTCAGTGTTGAAGTACACCAGGATGAGGAGGATATGGGTGTTGCTGGCGCTGGGGAGAAAATTGACCAGGAGGATTCTGATGGTGAGGTGGTTTGTTTAAGTCAGGCACCCGGGGAGACACCTGTTGTCCGTGGGAGGAATATGGCCACTGACATGCCTGGTGAAAATACCAAAAAAATCAGCTCTTCGGTGTGGAAGTATTTCAACAGAAATGCGGACAACAGGTGTCAAGCCGTGTGTTGCCTTTGTCAAGCTGTAATAAGTAGGGGTAAGGACGTTAACCACCTCGGAACATCCTCCCTTATACGTCACCTGCAGCGCATTCATAATAAGTCAGTGACAAGTTCAAAAACTTTGGGTGACAGCGGAAGCAGTCCACTGACCAGTAAATACCTTCCTCTTGTAACCAAGCTCACGCAAACCACCCCACCAACTCCCTCAGTGTCAATTTCCTCCTTCCCCAGGAATGCCAATAGTCCTGCAGGCCATGTCACTGGCAATTCTGACGATTCCTCTCCTGCCTGGGATTCCTCCGATGCATCCTTGCGTGTAACGCCTACTGCTGCTGGCGCTGCTGTTGTTGCTGCTGGGAGTCGATGGTCATCCCAGAGGGGAAGTCGTAAGACCACTTTTACTACTTCCACCAAGCAATTGACTGTCCAACAGTCCTTTGCGAGGAAGATGAAATATCACAACAGTCATCCTACTGCAAAGCGGATAACTGAGGCCATGGCATCCTGGGTGGTGAGAAACGTGGTTCCGGTATCCATCATTACTGCAGAGCCAACTAGAGACTTGTTGGAGGTACTGTGTCCCCGGTACCAAATACCATCTAGGTTCCATTTCTCTAGGCAGGCGATACCGAAAATGTACACAGACCTCAGAAAAAGAGTCACCAGTGTCCTAAAAAATGCAGCTGTACCCAATGTCCACTTAACCACGGACATGTGGACAAGTGGAGCAGGGCAGGGTCAGGACTATATGACTGTGACAGCCCACTGGGTAGATGTATGGACTCCCGCCGCAAGAACAGCAGCGGCGGCACCAGTAGCAGCATCTCGCAAACGCCAACTCTTTCCTAGGCAGGCTACGCTTTGTATCACCGGTTTCCAGAATACGCACACAGCTGAAAACCTCTTACGGCAACTGAGGAAGATCATCGCGGAATGGCTTACCCCAATTGGACTCTCCTGTGGATTTGTGGCATCGGACAACGCCAGCAATATTGTGTGTGTGCATTAAATATGGGCAAATTCCAGCACGTCCCATGTTTTGCACATACCTTGAATTTGGTGGTGCAGAATTTTTTAAAAAACGACAGGGGCGTGCAAGAGATGCTGTCGGTGGCCAGAAGAATTGCGGGACACTTTCGGCGTACAGGCACCACGTACAGAAGACTGGAGCACCACCAAAAACAACTGAACCTGCCCTGCCATCATCTGAAGCAAGAAGTGGTAACGAGGTGGAATTCAACCCTCTATATGCTTCAGAGGTTGGAGGAGCAGCAAAAGGCCATTCAAGCCTATACAATTGAGCACGATATAGGAGGTGGAATGCACCTGTCTCAAGCGCAGTGGAGAATGATTTCAACGTTGTGCAAGGTTCTGCTGCCCTTTGAACTTGCCACACGTGAAGTCAGTTCAGACACTGCCAGCCTGAGTCAGGTCATTCCCCTCATCAGGCTTTTGCAGAAGAAGCTGGAGACATTGAAGGAGGAGCTAACACGGAGCGATTCCGCTAGGCATGTGGGACTTGTGGATGGAGCCCTTAATTCGCTTAAGAAGGATTCACGGGTGGTCAATCTGTTGAAATCAGAGCACTACATTTTGGCCACCGTGCTCGATCCTAGATTTAAAGCCTACCTTGGATCTCTCTTTCCGGCAGACACAAGTCTGCTGGGGTTGAAAGACCTGCTGGTGAGAAAATTGTCAAGTCAAGCGGAACGCGACCTGTCAACATCTCCTCCTTCACATTCTCCCGCAACTGGGGGTGCGAGGAAAAGGCTCAGAATTCCGAGCCCACCCGCTGGCGGTGATGCAGGGCAGTCTGGAGCGACTGCTGATGCTGACATCTGGTCCGGACTGAAGGACCTGACAACGATTACGGACATGTCGTCTACTGTCACTGCATATGATTCTCTCACCATTGAAAGAATGGTGGAGGATTATATGAGTGACCGCATCCAAGTAGGCACGTCACACAGTCCGTACTTATACTGGCAGGAAAAAGAGGCAATTTGGAGGCCCTTGCACAAACTGGCTTTATTCTACCTAAGTTGCCCTCCCACAAGTGTGTACTCCGAAAGAGTGTTTAGTGCCGCCGCTCACCTTGTCAGCAATCGGCGTACGAGGTTACATCCAGAAAATGTGGAGAAGATGATGTTCATTAAAATGAATTATAATCAATTCCTCCGTGGAGACATTGACCAGCAGCAATTGCCTCCACAAAGTACACAGGGAGCTGAGATGGTGGATTCCAGTGGGGACGAATTGATAATCTGTGAGGAGGGGGATGTACACGGTGATATATCGGAGGATGATGATGAGGTGGACATCTTGCCTCTGTAGAGCCAGTTTGTGCAAGGAGAGATTAATTGCTTCTTTTTTGGTGGGGGTCCAAACCATCCCGTCATTTCAGTCACAGTCGTGTGGCAGACCCTGTCACTGAAATGATGGGTTGGTTAAAGTGTGCATGTCCTGTTTATACAACATAAGGGTGGGTGGGAGGGCCTAAGGACAATTCCATCTTGCACCTCTTTTTTCTTTAATTTTTCTTTGCGTCATGTGCTGTTTGTGGAGTGTTTTTTGGAAGGGCCATCCTGCGTGACACTGCAGTGCCACTCCTAGATGGGCCGGGGTGTTTGTGTCGGCCACTAGGGTCGCTTATCTTACTCACACAGCTACCTCATTGCGCCTCTTTTTTTCTTTGCGTCATGTGCTGTTTGGGGAGTGTTTTTTGGAAGGGCCATCCTGCGTGACACTGCAGTGCCACTCCTAGATGGGCCAGGTGTTTGTGTCGGCCACTAGGGTCGCTTAGCTTAGTCATCCAGCGACCTCGGTGCAAATTTTAGGACTAAAAATAATATTGTGAGGTGTGAGGTATTCAGAATAGACTGAAAATGAGTGGAAATTATGGTTTTTGAGGTTAATAATACTTTGGGATCAAAATGACCCCCAAATTCTATGATTTAAGCTGTTTTTTAGGTTTTTTGGAAAAAAACACCCGAATCCAAAACACACCCGAATCCGACAAAAAAAATTCGGTGAGGTTTTGCCAAAACGCGGTCGAACCCAAAACACGGCTGCGGAACCGAACCCAAAACACAAAACCCGAAAAATTTCCGGCGCTCATCTCTAAGATATAGTAGCAGCCAATCAGCTCCTAGCTGCCATGTTATAGGCTGTGTTTTAAAAATGACAGTTAGGAGCTGAATGGCTAATACTTTATCTCTCTCCAAGTTTTGAATAATCTCCTCCAGAGATTGAACTCTCCACTTGGGCAGGGACAGATGTGAATGACTAAATACTGTCTGTAAAGCACAGCGAAATATCATACCTCCCATCCTGGGACTGCTAGCTCGCGCTAAGACGCACGTGAAAGGGGGTGTGGGCTTGTGAATGCAACGCCGTGCCCCCATGTAAGACATTTTGGGGGGGCGGCCACTCGAAACTGTGTGGATGACACGCACATGCAGAACAGCGGTGACAGTCTTGTCCACCCCCCCCCCCCCCAAACTTCTCCCTCCCCCACCCACGGGACACTACAGCTTGCGGGCTGGAGGGCAGGACAGTGCTTGGAAAGAACCTATTACACAAGTCATATGGCCGGCGTCACTCGGCCATATTCATAGCTCTCACATAATGACCTCTAATAGGCTACTTGCTGTGTTACATGCCAGTAATACTATGGTTTCTTCCCCTACGGTGCGATCAGACTGACTGCTGGTGGGCTGGTGACATGCTGGTTGTGTGGTTGCACTAAGTGGTTCAGCTATTTAGACCAGCGTCAGAAGTTGTCATGCCATGATTTCCACTCATTGGGCGACTGTGTGTCATTCGGTGGCACCTTGTGAGACAGCAGGTGTGGAACAAGCTTGCAGTTTAGGAGAATTAAATAAAAACTTAACATTCAGCAAATATGCGCATATAATTTGGCGCCGGTGACCTACAGTACAGGACACTGTAGCTACCCAGGGGGACTTACTGTATATCAAGGCCAGCTGGACAAGGAATGTACAGGAGGTTCTCCTCAAGGAGTCACCTACACCACATCAACACTCTTGGGGGTAAATTTACTAAGGTGGGAGTTTTTTAGAACTAGTGATGTTGTCCATAGCAACCAATCAGATTCTACTTAACATTTATCAAGCTGCTTTTAGAAGATAATAGATAGAATCTGATTGGTTGCTATAGGCAACATCACCAGTTCTAAAAAAGCTCCCACCTTAGTAAATTTACCCCTTGGTGAGCAATCACCCTCCCCCTGCACTCTCACAGCCCTCTGCCTACATGAATCTGGAGACAGGGCATCTGCAGCTTATGCTGGCCATACACTTGTGCGATGCCCCGCGACGCGACATCGCAGGACATCGCACCGGCAGTTCAGATGCGATGAAATCGCACCTGAACTTCCAAAGTGATTACCATGCGATCATGCGATAGATCGCATGGTAATCACGTTATGGGCCGCTCCCGGCGGGTGCCCATCGCACGTCGTAGTGCGATATATAGCATGTGTTTTTAAAAACACATGCGTTCGCACTGCGATTCGATAAATATTAAGTGCAGCACATATTATCTTGAGATGCGAGATTAGACCGGCGTGCCCGCGCATCGTGTCGAAAGGTACCTAAAATATGCATACAATCCCCCGATTTCTCTCACAGATGTGGTCGAAATCGAAGGCTAGTACCGATAATCTCACAAGTGTATGGGCACCATCAGAGCAGCTCCGGATCTAAGACCCTGATACTCTGCACATTGGGGGTAATTCCAAGTTGATTGGAGCAGGAATTTGGTTAGCAGTTGGGCAAAACCATGTGCACTGCAGGGGAGGCAGATATAACATGTGCAGAGAGAGTTAGATTTGGGTGGGGTGTGTTCAATCTGCAATCTAAATTGCAGTGTAAAAATAAAGCAGCCAGTATTTACCCTGCACAGAAACAAAATAACCCACCCAAATCTAACTCTCTCTGCACATGTTATATCTGCCTCCCCCCTGCAGTGCACATGGTTTTGCCCAACTGCTAAAAAATTTCCTGCTGCGATCAACTTGGAATTACCCCCATTGCTTTATTAATCTGCAGTCCTCAATAATAATTGTATAACTATTGCTGTTCATGTTGCACACGTCCGCTTCTTTGATTCCTCTGTTATTGCGCCACATCTTGCGATGTTCTTGTTTGCATTATCCACAAAATGTTCCCAATAAAAAGACCTTGCAAAAGAGAAACCAAAACTGGGTCCAAAAATAACCACAAGCCGTGACCCACCTCAACCACCCTCCACACGCAAACTCCATCCTTTACAGCATAGCCACGCCCACTTTCAAACAAAGCCACACCTACTTTATAATGGGGCACACCCTTTGCAGATGACGAGAACACTACCTGCACGCTAGGATACGGATTTGAGCATATTGCATTCCATTGTGTTGCACCAACAATACATAAATCTGTAAAAGCATTGATGTGATTTAATGCAATCGGGCGTTAAACCAATAAGTACAAACAGAGAACAATCTGTCCCTTGAAATCAGTCTCTTTGAAAACACGATACACAGCACTGTACTTTATTTCCATCCAAGTTTTATTTCACATTATCATGATGGATATATTTCCAATGGAAGTTTCTAGATGCATAAAGAAACATTGCAGCTGTCAATCTACCACAAAGTCATATACTGTAGCTGTTTTTACATATATCACAGTATACTATATACCATAGGTTCTCAAACTCGGTCCTCAGGACCCCACACGGTGCATGTTTTGCAGGTCTCCTCACAGAATCACAAGTGAAATAATTAGCTCCACCTGTGGACCTTTTAAAATGTGTCTGTGAGCAATTAATACACCTGTGCACCTGCTGGGTTACCTGCAAAACATGCACTGTGTGGGGACCGAGTTTGAGAACCCCTGCTATATACTAATACATAATACATACAAATATACATAATAATTACACAGAATATTCTAATGGTACAATATGTTCCGGCTCACTTTGGGCCCTACAGTATTTGATCACAATCAACATTTTTAAAGTGCATAAAATATATTCTCCTAAATTCATAAAGCAAAATGTAAATCTTTACGCTAATTAAAAAAAATAACCTCTTGCCGCTCAGCGCTGCGTTTCCTGTTGCATTTATCCTCAACAGAAAATACCTCTCTTATTCTTCTTTTGCCCTGAACCCGCCTACTGTAATACACCTGGATAAGTAGGCTGAAGACCACGCTCAGGGCTTCCATCAGAAATGATGGGGCCCGGGACTGACAAAATAGACGGGGCCCCTCCCTCCCCCCAAAAAAAATTTCTGCCACACTGCTCCACCCCTATGTGATGTCATACATTGTGACGTTACATATAGGTGAAGTATTGTGGATCTACCAGAAGGGTTTACAGAGAGCGTCTTGTTTTAAGAAGTCCTCCTTGCGCATCAGACTTCTATTGATTCACAGACTAGTGCAGCTGTACAGGTATCGGCGGGAGGAGCCAGGGTTGGGCCCCCCTCTCTGTACGGGCCTGGGACACCAGTCCGCATAGATGAGCTGCCCTGGCCGCGCTCATCCACAAAGGTGCTCTTTTATCACACTGGCCCTGGACAACAGGTTCCGTGACAGTTCGGCTTTGTGTCGCCCTGCCTTTGTTCTCTGTGGCAAATGATCATCACTGAGTTAATAAAGACCTCTGCACAGGTTATTTTACTATGACTCCGTCCATTTCTTTCCTTATAAAGGTTATTTCATGTGCATCGCACATAATCAGGGTTTACATCATTGTAAGCATGCGAGCAGGGCCTTCCTAACTCTATGTCTGTCTGTTTTTGCCCACTTTTTTTCTATTACTGTTGTTCTAATTGTAAAGCGCAACGGAATACGCTGCGCTATATAAGAAACTGCTAATAAATAATAAATAAATAAATCATTCAATAAAGGCTCCGTTATCTCACATAATCATCTTTCTTTGTTTTTTTGGAGGGGTTATTCTTTTTATTTTTTTGGGGGGTGGAGATACCAAAGGGTGAAAAACAGTCAGAAAGCTGAACGCTTAGAAATCACCATAATAAACACTGACCTTGCAATTTTTGACCAATTGAGAATAGACAAGACTGAATTTTTTAAGAGTAGGTTTAGAAACCCCTCCTAAAAAAATAAAAACAACAAAAGAAGTGGTTGTGACAGATTGCACCGCCAACAGTACAAATTAAAGTAAAAAAAAAATATACCTTCCATTGACCCCTTACTACAGGTATAGGAAATAAAATGTGTGATTCCCTCTCTAACTACAAATGAAATCAATTAAGTCCTGCTGTGTTTATTTATTATAGTTTTCCCATATACACACTGTAGGGCCTGGGACTGACAAGATAAGCTCCGCCCCAATCACACACACACATGTACCCCATCCATCTCCCTCTCACACACATATACCTTTGCCACTTCCCTCTCACACATATATACTGTATATACCATAGCCCTGCCTCACCGCTGTTCCCAGTGTGCTACTTGGTCTGCCGCGATCCTGCAGACATAACTGTAGTGTTGCCTTCTCTTTGACTACTGTGAAATGTGATGCTTCCTTGTGTTCCTATGTATTTGTTAGTCCATATTGTCAGTTGTTTTGTCTCTTCCATGGCGGTGGCCATTTTGTTGAGGACATTTCTATACAGTTATACCCTTGTCCGCAGCTGCAGAAACGGGCCCCGTTCTCTGTACGTGCCCAGGACAATAATCCCAGCAGTCCCTTCCCTGATGGCAGCCCTGCTTATAATAACTATTAATGTTACCCTGATTAATATTTCTATTGGAATTGTTTATACCCTTGTCTGCGGCTGCAGAGGTGGGCCCCCTCTATGTCTGGGCCCAGGACAATAATCCCTGCAGTCCCCCCCTGATGGCAGCCCTGCCTATAATAACTATTAATGTTACCCTGAATAATATTTCTATTGGAATTGTTTATACCCCTGTCCACAGCTGCAGCGGAGGGCCCCCTCTCTGTCCGGGTGCCTGCTAAGCAGGTGCGGACTCTCATTCATCAGAGAAACTCGACTTTTAGTAAATTTACCCCTTAAGGTTCTCTTCTTTCGTTTTTATGCTTTAAATGTAAAATAATAATAGTGATATTATTATTATTATAATTATTATTATTATTATTATTATTATTATTATTATTATTATATATTTTGTCATGTGAGATGTGCATACAATTAAAATAAAGGCTCTGTTTGGGTAGGGAACCTTGCATCGCCCACGCCCTATCTTGTGTAGCAGCTAAACACACCTCATCTCCAGACTCCATCTATTTCCCTTGCGGCGGAGCACAGCCCCCATATATAGTTCCTTTTAATTCCATTGTCATGTTCAACTTACGTGACATTTGTAAACCTTATGTCAGAAGTAGTCCTCTCTCATCCATCATCTTTACATTCTGCAAGTGGAACGTCTCTCCAGGGCTGAGGGGTTAAGCACATGTGATTCTAAACATTAAGTAGGTTTAAAGGAAATAAAAGGACACTGCCCTGTCGTACATCATTTACAGCCGCACGTGAGAGTACACTGTTGTGCCAGCTATCGGCACTGTGCATTGTGCGGCTGGAGTAGACTTATAAACAGTATTAGCAGATGGACGGTAGGAGAAAGATTCCCGAATGTTTCTGTGGTCACAATGAATGAAATGAACTACTAGAGTACTAATAGAATGCACTGCAAACACCTCTGTATTCCAGTATAAAGTCAGATGTGCAGTAAGGAAAGGGAGAAAGACGCAAGGTTCTTTAAAGAGTCAAGGGGGGTGATTTCGAGTTGTTAGCTCGCTAGCTGCTTTTAGCAGCATTGCACACGCTAAGCTGCCGCCCTCTGGGAGTGTATCTTAGCATAGCAGAATAGTGAACGAAAGATTAGCAGAATAGCGAAAAGAAATTTCTTAGTTTCTGAGTAGCTCCAGACCTAATCACAAAGGGGGTCATTCCGAGTTGTTCGCTCGTTGCCGATTTTTGCAACGGAGCGATTAAGGCGCATGCGCATGGTTCGCAGTGCGCATGCAGTAAGTATTTTAGCACAAAACTTAGTAGATTTACTCACGTCCGAACGAAGATTTTTCATCGTTGAAGTGATCGGAGTGTGATTGACAGGAGGTGGGTGTTTCTGGGCGGAAACTGGCAGTTTTCTGGGAGTGTGCGGAAAAACGCAGGCGTGTCAGGGAAAAACGCGGGAGTGTCTGGAGAAACGGGGGAGTGGCTGGGCGAACGCTGGGCGTGTGTGTGACGTCAAACCAGGAACGAAACTGACTGAACTGATCGCTATTTGTGAGTAGGTCTGGAGCTACTCAGAAACTGCTAATAAATTTCTATTCGCAATTCTGCTAATCTTTCGTTCGCAATTCTGCTAGGCTAAGATACACTCCTAGAGGGCGGCGGCTTAGCGTGGGCAATGCTGCTAAAAGCAGCTAGCGAGCGCACAACTCGGAATCACCCCCAAATGGCGATCAGCTTAGGCCGTTTCGTTCCTGGTTTGACGTCACACACACGCCCAGCGTTCGCCCAGCCACTCCCCCGTTTCTCCAGACACTCCCACATTTTTCCCTGAAATGCCTGCGTTTTTCCGCACACTCCTAGAAAACGGACAGTTTCTGCCCAGAAACACCCACTTCCTGTCAATCACACTACGATCAGCAGAACGATGAGTAAAATACCAAACTTTTGTGCTAATTTACTTGGCGCAGGCGCAATGCGTACATTGCGCCAGCGCAGTTTGCGACTAATCGCTCCGTAGCAAAAAAAAATAACGAGCGAACAACTCGGAATGACCCCCAATGTCACCAAAATATGATTTTTAAATACATGACATAAGCTTAAATATAATTCTACTTTTCAATGCTTTACACTAAATAAAAATGCATATGTTACTATATTTTACATTTCCTGCTTTCCTTTCTACATTCCAGGTGACATATTGCAGTACCTCTCATTGTGGAATTTGGCTCAAGCAGATAATGCCAACTGAAGATGGCGTTTGTCAATGTTAGCCTACAGGTTACCTTGCGCAAAACTTACCAGGAGAGGGTTCCGACCCTGACAATTGGCGATACTTGTTCGTGGTCAGAAGGCCATCCACGCGCAAGAAATCCGATAGAGGAGTAAAGAGACCGCTGATGCGATTGCGTCACTCCTAATACATCACAGAGACTGGCGCCTGTCTGACTCCCAGTCTCTGCATGTGTATATTATTATATTAGACTGGGATATACTGTCATTTCTTGATGCCGCAAATTGTGACAATAAGAAATGACAATTATTGGGTGAGTAAATGCCCACAGAAGTTACAATTTGCACCTTGGCAGAAGTTGAACTGCAGGGGTCAAATTTAAAGTGTGAGCACAGATTAAAAGTAGCAGGGGAGGACTTTACATTGTAAGGTAAAATTATTGTACAAAAATAAGGATATTTAGGCAACAGCGCAAGTGTATATGTCTTATCAGTCTGGGAGCTGCTGAACAAACCCTGAGTGGTCCAATCTCAGTGTGAATATTAAAGGAAGAAGGGGGATGGTTTTAGCGCTCACCTGGTGTATGTGAAAAAAGAATGTGTGAGATGAGAAGAAAAGAAGAAAAGAACAAAGCAGAGAAATGAAGAATGAAGAGAGATGAAAAACAAACAAACAAAAGACTCATCTCACACATTCTTTTTTTAAATATACCAAGTGAGCGCTAACACCATCCGCCCCCCTATTCCTTTAAGGTAATATCATTATTATTATTATTAACATTAGCAATTACTTATATTACAGTATATAGCACTAACATATTCCAAAACACAGAATACACAGGTAAGAGGGCCCTGCTTGCAAAGCCACACAGTATTTGAATGCAACTATCCAGTAATATTCTTGCAAAAATCAAAAGATGTACAATTTAGATCTGGTCTGGACACGCCCCTCCCAACTCTAAATCTCCCTGCACATGTTACATCTACCCCACCTGCTGCACAACACGGCTTTACCAAGGTGCAACGTTTTTTTCTTGCTTAACTCGTACCTCTGAAACAGGCCCCTACAGTAAATCCTGATTCTGAGACAGACTAATCTGCGGCCGCCTGATTGTCCGGCTGCGGCAGCCAGCTTACTAATGCAAGTGTCCGGCGTCTATGTGAATATCTGTCCGTCATCATGTGGAAGGCTGCGTCGCCCATTGCTTTTCTCTCTGCAGCTGCCATTAGTCTTGAGAAGAATCAGTATCATGTGGTCTCATGGTAGACACCCAGTTGCTCCACCCCTTTCATGGATAGAGCGGCCCGTCAATGGACGGATCAAACATCCGCTCTTGCAAGCTCCGCCCCTGTGAGCATGTCCGTTGCAGTGCGCGCACAGTCTGCGGCTGCTTTCCACAGCGCATGCGCAGATTGCAGACTCCCGTCCGTATCTGGAGACGCATGTGAGAGTCAGGCTTACAGAGTTACCGTGAATGTGTCTTTCAGCACTTCCTGACGTTCACGTGTAGGATACCGTTAATAGCTTTATAATACACCGGCAGCTCAAGCTTATATACAATGGCATTTCTATAATGGGTGCAATGTGTGCGGTGCACAAGGGGCCCCTGGTGGGTCCAGGGGGGCCCTCACTGCACCCATGTTTTATTACTTACCTTCTAGAGTCCCGCATCAGAGCTGCAGATGCGGCAAAATAGGCACGGCACATGCTCAGTTAGGTTTTTGTCTCCAGAACATGACGGGCGCCATGTTTCCGGGGACCTGCGCATGTACAGTAGACTCTTGCACAATGCCAGAATCTACTGCTCCGCGAAGAGGAGGGGGCCTACCCGGCGTCTCCACACGGGCCCCTCCTCTGTGAAAACGTCTCTGTTGATATACGTCCTGCAAATCTCTCATACAAACAGCGAGCTGTGACCTCATCGCTGCTTTGATATCATCAGACTTTTATATTCAGTAGTGGCCTGGCTATTATAAGGGACAGAGCGCCCCCTGATGTGAATTATTGTACACAATAGAAGTCACCTTCCATTTCTGGCTACTCAGCTTACAGACTTACTGTAACTTACCCCTCCTACAGTCCCACTCCGTCTCCCAGCATGCTTCCATACAGTGAATGGCTGTCAACGCTCTGATTGGTGGATAAATCCAGACATCCACCAATTAGCATGCTGGCAGCCATTTATAGTCTGGCTGCAGAATGCGTGTAATTCACAGTCACAGCATCTGGTTGGTGTTCTCTACCTGCCTCCCAAGAAGCTCCGGAGTCACCAGCCCACCACCCCTACACGGAGGACCCTAGTATTGTGGGGCCTTGGGCAGCTGCTCAGTAAGCCCATACATTGAGAGGGCCCTGTGTGCAGTTACATATGAAACTAATATGACAATTTTAATAACAATAATAGTGATAATAACATACTTTGGGTAAAATAACACGTTTGGTAGGGCGATGGTTTAATGAGGCGTACATGCCCTTCCTCAGGCCAGGCTGGAGCGTCACACCAGGATTTTGCAGCTACAATAGGCAATTTACCTGACAGACATCAGGAATCTACAATAGCGGAGTTGTATCTGACTCCGTACTGGTCTGAGGGGTCGCTAACATAAAGTGACGCTCTGCAGATTTATAGAAAAAAATAATATCAGGAAATTATTTTTATGAAAAAGTCACGAGGACCCCGGAAAAGAGGAAAAGCGGTGTTGCCATAACAGGCTGGGCGCGCCACGAAGATGTAGGTTGGAGCTACCGGAGTGACGTCTTCAAGAAAGTTACCGTACATGCGTGGTCATTCCGAGTTGTTCGCTCGCTAGCAGTTTTTAGCAGCCGTGCAAACGCTATGCCGCCTCCCACTGGGAGTGTATTTTAGCTTAGCAGAAGTGCGAACGAAAGGATCGCAGAGCGGCTACAAAATATTTTTGTGCAGTTTCAGACCTACTCAGCGCTTGTGATGACTTCAGACTATTTAGTTCCTGTTTTGATGTCACGAACACGCCTGCGTTCACCCAGCCACGCCTGCGTTTTTCCTGGCACGCCGGCATTTTTTCGAACACTCCCTGAAAACGGTCACTTGACACCCAGAAACGCCCTCTTCCTGTCAATCACTCTGCAGCCAGCAGTGCGACTGAAAAGCTTCGCTAGACCTTGTGTGAAACTACATCGTTCGTTGTAATAGTGCGACGCGCGTGCGCATTGCGCTGCGTACGCGTGCGTAGAAGTGACGTTTTTTAGCCTGATCGCTGCGCAGCGAACGAAAGCAGCTAGCGAACAACTCGGAATGCCCACCATTATGCGATCGATAATACACGAACCACGTAAAAATAAAGCCTGCGCTTATGTAGTATCAGTAATTGTCCCCATATTTGGTCATGGCTACAACTTTGCTAATCAACGCATTTTGTCATGGACGTGTACTGAAAAGGGTAATTATGTGAAAGATGTATTATAACATGAAAGACCAAGAAGCTATCGCAACAGTGGCTGCAGAAGTGCATCATTTCCAACTGTATAACTGCACAAATGCAGAGATGCATTACGGATCATCCACAGTGTTGCTGGTGTCTGGTTTGCGCCAGGCACACGTCACAGACACTTGCGTCCCGCTTGCCCCCTTGTACATCATTTATGTGATGTGTGTAACAAAGATTCCATCTTAGTCATTTCTTAAACTACAAACGCCTCTCTAACACATCAGGAATACAGTAACTCCCTGCCTGGTGCATGCACATCAGACTTGCCAAACGCTATGCCTGAGTGACCCAGAAAACACCAAAAAGTGTCGACGCAGTTTTCGCAAACCTGACATAACCCCCAGCAAATAATCAGCCATTCCCTTGAGTATATGCATCTTTTCCCCAGACTGCATGTGTTTGCAATTGGCCAGACCCTTACTGTATTTGGCTTATGTTAGAGCGCCCCTATTCTGCCCATCTGGCTGCGGGCATCTGTACGTTTTTAGTTTTACATAATTTATGCCCGTTTTATTGTATACCAATCAGTCCTGCCAGTCTTTGCTCTCACCCACTCTGTCAGCTACCATCCAGCAAAAAACTATACACACTATGGGGGTAATTCAGACCTGATCGTAGCAGCAAATTTGTTAGCAGTTGGGCAAAACCATGTGCACTGTAGGGGGGGGGGGGGGGGGGGGGGGGTGGCAGATATAACATGTGCAGAGAGAGTTAGATTTGGGTGGGGTGTGTTCAAACTGAAATCTAATTTGCAGTGTAAAAATAAAGCAGCCAGTATTTACCCTGCTCAGAAACAATATAACCCACCCAAATCTAACTCCCTTTGCAAATGTTATATCTGCCCCCCCTGCAGTGCACATGGTTTTGCCCAACTGCTAACAAATTTACTGCTGCGATCAGGTCTGAATTACCCCCTATATTGTAATGTCACAGCATTCACTCTGACATGCCCCGCATGTCAGTGCCGCCCCCCCCCCCCCCCCCCCCCCCCCCGCAGAAGTGCAAAGGCATCGCACAGCGGCGATGCCTTTGCACTTCAAGAGTAGCTCCCGACCAGCGCAGCTTTAGCGTGCTGGCCGGAAGTTACTCTTCGCTCCCCGGCCTGCAGTGGCTGCGTGTGACGTCACGCAGCCGCTGCGGGCCACTCCACGCACGGTCCGGCCACGCCTGCGCTGCCCATACCACGCCCACGAAATGGCGGCCGAACGCCGCCGTTTCACCCCCTCCCGCCCATCGACCGCTTCTGCCTGTCAATCAGGCAGAGGCGATCGTAGCACTGCGGCGCGGTTCTGACCCGATCGCTACACTGCCAAAAACTGCAGCGTGCGGTCAGGTCGGAATGACCCCCACTGTGTAGTATGTGTGATGTGTTATGGCATATATACTGTATAGATATGTATTGTGGCGTGAGTACACTGATTGCAGTCTGCAGGGCTTTGTATTGGCTGTGCTATGACGCCCTGTTTGCTGCTTTTCAGCTGCCATTTCTCCTAAAGACTGATGGTGTCACTGTTTCTTCTGATGTTTGTAAAGAGCTTTAAGATGTCATTAAGGAATAAATTATTTTAATCTCATGGAAGCGTTGATGATTGCATGAGTATGCATGCAGTAGCCGTATACAGCAAGTGCTGCTCCTATGACTATAGTGGAATACGCATCATAAACAGGTATTAAATAATTATTCATTATGCTCTATAACGCTATATTTTCATTTGTCTTAGTGCGAGTAAAGTCTCTACTGGACAATACTGTGTATGAAAAGCTTTGTATTAGCCGAATGATATACATGTAATAACTGGAGTGTTTATTCTGTGAGTAATACTGTCCATCGTGCTCTGTGCTGCAGCACGTTGCTCTCTTTGGAGTAATACTGTCCATCGTGCTCTGTGCTGCAGCACGTTGCTCTCTTTGGAGTAATACTGTCCATAATGCTCTGTGCTGCAGCACATTGCTCTCTTTGGAGTAATACTGTCCATCGTGCTCTGTGCTGCAGCACGTTGCTCTCTTTGGAGTAATACTGTCCATAATGCTCTGTGCTGCAGCACGTTGCTGGCTTTGGAGGACAGGACTTCCGTACTTGTACAGGCAGGGAATGACTGACAGCCTGGCCGTCTTATGCTGTGTTCATTGGGTCATTCCTTTCCAGTGCAGGGCCAGGGATATTATACACCCAACACTCAGGGGTTTATTTACTAAGCCTTGGCTGGAGATAAAGTACCAGCCAATCAGCTACTAACTGTCATTTTTCAAACACAGCCTGTAACATGGCAGTTAGGAGCTAATTGGTTGGTGCTTTGGGGGTCATTCCGACCCGTTCGCACGCAGCGGTTCTTCGCTGTGGTGTGAACAGGTCGGAAATGCGCATGCTCGGTGGATGCATTGCGCACGCGCGTCATTGCCTGGCGACGGGCGCTCTGCCGCCAGCGAGAAAAGTGATCGCAGCCGCGATCGCAAGAAGACCGAAAGGCGGGAGGCGTTCCGGGGCGGATACTCACCGTTTTCCAGGCGTGGTGAGTCCAACGCAGGCGGATCCAGGCGTTTGGTGGGCGGATGTCTGACATCACAGCCGGGGACCTTCATCGCTGGATCCATCGCACTAGAACAAAAATTACACCTACCTACTAAATGGGGTAAAATTAGGGGATTCTGTACTGGAAAAGGACTTAGGTGTCCTCATAGATAGCAAGCTAAGCAGTAGTACCCAAAGTAGGACTGCAGCAAAGAAGGCTAATAAGATATTAGCATGCATAAAACGGGGAATTGATGCTAGGGACGAGAGTATTATACTCTCGTTATATAAATCACTAGTGAGGCCACACCTTGAATACTGTGTACAATTCTGGGCACCGTACTACAAAAAGGATATCCTGGAGCTTGAAAAGGTACAGAGGAGGGCGACCAAACTAATTAAGGGCATGGAGACGATGGAATACAAGGAAAGGCTTGAAAGACTAGGCATGTTTACATTGGAAAAGCGGAGACTAAGAGGGGATATGATCAACATCTACAAATATATAAGGGGACAATACACAGAGCTTGCGCGGGACCTGTTTTTGGTTAGATCAACACAGAGGACTCGTGGACACTCGCTCAGGTTAGAGGAGAGGAGATTCCGCACAATACGGCGTAAAGGCTTTTTCACGGTAAGGACAATACGTGTTTGGAATTCCCTGCCCGAGGGAGTTGTAATGGCGGAATCTGTCAACACCTTTAAAAATGGGTTAGATAAATTCCTAATGGATAAGGATATCCAGGGGTATGGTGCATAGTCATGCATTATAGTTACTATAAATAGGGATAAAATGTAACGGCTGACAGCAGCATCAGTCAGAAATTTTAGTCAAATCATCATGCATAGGACACCACAAATAGGTTGAACTCGATGGACAATTGTCTTTTTTCAACCTCAGATACTATGTTACTATGTTACTAGGTAAGTAGCTGCAGGGCTGCTCTTGTTTTGCAGGAATCTTTTTTTAGCAATAGCAGGGCGCACAAGCGATCGCAGCCCTGCTATGCTAAAATACACTCCCCAATAGGCGGCGTCAGGTTGATCGCACGAGCAGCAAAAAGTTGCTACATGCGATCAACACGGAATGACCCCCTTTATCTCCATGCACTTTATCTCCATCCAAGGTTTAGTAAATAGACCCCTTAGTTTGTTATACCTGTGTAGTAGGCATGCTGTAACTCCCAACTTCCAAGATTTGGATGCTGCAAGAAACAAGGGTGAATACTCAACGCGTTGTGGCCACGTCAACATGTGGGAATGGCCACGTCTCTACCGTGGCCACAACTTGTCCTGGGTAGTGTAAGGATGCCCACCACCCTTGTGTACCAGTAGGAGGGCATAGTTTCCAAGATCCCTGGCAGATGGGACAAAGCCCAGATATGGAAATGATTGGACAGTCCCCAAGATTGGGGCAGTCAGGAAATATACATCAGGACACTGACGTACAGATGTTGCCGGAGTTCCAGCTGTCTGTAGTGTGTTGACCATCGATAATGTGCAGCCGTCAATGGTCTGTGGCCGATGTCAAGTGTTTTATGCATCGATAGGTGAAAACCGTTGGCATTGGTAGTCCAATGGAAAAGGCAGGCGCAGTTGCGTTCTGCGCATGCACAAAACCTATCGATGGTTTCCTGTCAATAGTTTAAACCTATCAACCATCGATGGCAGTGCTGTAGATGCCTACTGCACTGGAGCTGGGAGCTAATACGTTACTGTTTAGCGGATAAGCGGTGAAATGTCAGGGAATCACATATCTGAAAATGTTAATTTTGGAGCTTAGTGGTGCTTTAAATGTTGACATTTTTATCTAATGAAAGAAAAGCTGTAAAATTCCGAAGAGCTCTGTGACCTTTGCAAACGGAGAAATGCGTATAGGCCTATATTGCATAAGGTTTAGACTCATAAAGCTGTAACCCTTCCACCCAGGGAGACCTTGTGCAATGGGAATCATTTCTGAGAACAAACCTCACAGCTATGATAGTTTTGAAATAGAAAATGTTGCCCCCTAACCCCCCCACCCCCCACCCCCCTTTCTCTCACAAATTCCTGTTTGCTCCACAGAAGTTTCCAACATAAGAATGACACAAGACTGAATGCAATGCATCCCTTGCTTAACATCAATGTCAGATCGTATCTCCCAGTTGGACATCTCCCGGGCCCCCCTCTTGGCTTTTCTGTGTCCCTCTCAGCGCTAGATTTACAGATCTGTACGGATCATTTCCCAGATGGTAGTAAATGTGTTATTGTGGATAATATATGCAAATATAATGAACACGTTGTGATGTATTCTTGTGTTTAATGCTTTCTGGTGGTGTGTGTTCATTTGTGAGCTGCAGAGATGTCTATGTTCAGGGGAAATAAATTAATGCATTTTCCAATTTAGTTATAGGAAATATTAAAAGTCATTTTTTTTTATTTGCAGTGTTAACTTCTACTATCGTGGCTGTGCAGAAATCCCCAGAAGAAAAACCTCTGTGCCTTCATTACATACACACAATCATTTCACAATCGTCTAACCGAGAGCTCGGACACAAGACAACAATATTTAGCAATATACATAAAGTCACAACTATATATAAAAGCAGACAAATCGTTTAAGGAAGAAGGAGGGGAGGAATGGTCGGAGCGAAGTTGTTTGTACATATCAATAATGAACATAACTATTACAGCAAATTCAAAATCCAATCACTTTTATAAAAATCCATTAAAATCCAGGTGACGCAACCACATATAAAGATACTCTACCAACCTCTGCTTTATATACTAGTTATGTCTGACCAATGAGGACAGCCTGAATATATAATACATACAGATATATTATAATATGCAAACTGAGCTCATTACATAAACTTCTGTTGTCTCATTTCTGAAATCATTTGGCCTTTTGAAGGAAAGTGTAGCTAAAGGGTGCAACACGCAGTAACATACTGTCACCCACAAGTGTCCAATCAGCCAATCGCTGTGATAATTAGAGATGGGCGAATGAAAGATGAAATGTTGTTGCTATGGTTACAGCATGCTTGTGCAATTAGCTCCAAGTTACCGTTGGCGAGGAGATATGCAATTATTTTCGTTTTCGGCCTGCAATGTAACATCAGTACCTCTTGCTAGTGTTTATGGGGTTAAATGCCTAATGGGATCCTTTTCCAATATCTTTGATGAAACATTGCAAAAGCCGAAGTGCTTAAACTATTTTTTTCTGGATGGCGAAAATCAACTCACAACTTTACGCTTGCTTGCAAATTATATAATTCTGTGTTACACGTGTGTGTGTGTGTGTGTGTGTGTGTGTGTGTGTGTATATGTATATATATATAGAGAGAGAGAAAGAGAGAGAGAGATACAGTATGTGTGTGTATATGTATGTGTGTGTGTGCGTACATATATATATAGAGAAAGAGAGAGAGATACAGTATGTGTGTGTATGTGTGTGTGTGTGTGTGTGTGTGTGTGTGTGTGTGTGTGTGTGTGTGTGTATATATAGAGAGAGAGAGAAAGAGAGAGAGATACAGTGTGTGTGTGTGCGTGTGTGTGTGTGTGTGTGTGTGTGTGTGTGTATGTATATCTATATATATATATATATATATTAGTTTTTGTTTGTGGCTTTGGAATGAAGCTTGGCAGTGAGCAGAATTATTTTCCACACTCAGTTTTATTTGCAGGTGAAAATACAATTCCGTCTACACCTAGAGGGCATTGTGTGTATTTAATACAGACCGCTATGCAGTGATCAGACGTATCTGTGTCTGCACTATGTGAGATATGTAACCTGTTACCTTTAATCAAAGATATTAAAGTACAACTCCTGCACCCGGCACCATTCACATGACAATAATCGAGCGCGGAAAGATAATACCACCGCTGACAGAGAAGCTGGAAATCAGGATATTACATGGGAATTGTCTAACAGCCTGCACACAATCTGCAAAGTTATTACACTTATTTACAATCTGCATTATCTAACAAAGCGCAGAGAGTGTAGGTCGGGGACCCTTAATTTAATTCCGGCCCAAAATACCAATATGCAGAAAGCGCCCCAATTATTGTAGTGACCAACAGCTAGAAGGAACACGTTGCAGATTTCATTCCAGAAAACAGTGGTAGTTTTGCATAATATTTACAAGGCACAGAAATTAAAGCCAATGGGTGACACAATGCAAACAAATATTAGCTTTGATCGGCCTTGTGATACCGGGAGGCTAATGGCTACTAGGTTGCAATGGATTAAAGTACCACGTTATGAAAGAAGTCCTGAGAAATAACAATTATCATTACTGAGAGTCCAATCCAGATCCCAAACTCCCAGCTGAAGGCGCCTGTCATATTTGTGCTGGATGCGTGCTGCAGCGTTTCGGTAGCGTCTTATTGCACATCATATGCAGCAAAGATTTATTTAAATGACCAATTTATTTATTGTAAAACAAATAAAATAAAAACAAACAATCTCTTTGTAATTCTAGTTTTGTCAGGCACTCTAATACAGACAATAGGTGACAGATAACAATACATAGTACGTTCTAGTAGCCAGAGGCTAGTGTGTGCAATGGGCAGGGGGTAGAGCTTACAGTTACCCGTCACCTGCTCTGCTTCTGCCTTCTGGTGTCAGCTCTAGAACAAACAAAAGAACCACAGATTCCAGTTCCCTTCTAATGCCCAGCAGCCCCCTCCCTTGCTGATGAGGATTCTCTGTGCTCCCTATATACACACAGTGTAGGCAGGAGCAGCAGCCGCCCTGACACTGGGAGGGTGCAGCAGATGATCTGGGCTGCACTCAGAAGGGGTGACCTGGGCTGTAACACCACTGCAGCCACCTCTGTGTCAGTGTGTGTCCCCTATGCAGAGCTACAGTCACACACATACACACACACACACACACACACACACACACACACACACACTCAGATCAACCCTGTTACAGGCAGCAGACACAAGAGATCACAATACAGCAGCTGTGTAATCCATGTAACATCACCCTTCCCTGGCTGCACAATACCAGTGACTGCGGGGGGAGGAGGGGGTATTAACCCCGTCACCGCCGCATCTGCAGCCGACTTCAAACTCTCCGTCTATTCCCTAGACTGTCACTTGATTAACCCTTACACAGCCATGCACAGATGGAGCCCACCTCTTACCCATCTATATGTTCTCTGTATTAATTTCAGAGCTGTCTCTCACATTAACTCTTTTTCTTCCACAAGCCATAGTCAACTTAACCCCTCGGAGTCCTACTTTATACAACCACCATCACCGCCGTCTTCCTCTACTACCCTCCCCTCCCTAGTAATGTTCTCTACCCAACACTTAACCCTTACACTACCTTTCTCCTTGACACTTAACTCTGCTGTTCCTGACTTCTCCCCTTTAATACTCAACTTATGCACGGTTGACCTCCTTATTCCTTAACAGTTTAATTCCCATATCCATATGGTATTGATTAACCCCTTCACTTCCTGAGTCCAAACCATTTCTCCCAACATGTAACCTCTACAGTGCCTACCTTCTTCCACGTTCCAGGAAAACTTAACCATTTCCCTCCTACTCCTCCACTTGATCGCCGGTCTGTAATACACCTTTACCATCTCCTAACGCCTTCTTTACCTTTCTCTTCCTTTGTCTTACACCCTTTACTCTCCCCTCTCTCACTTCTGCTGGATTGATGATATATATATATATATATATATATATATTTAAATCAAATACATATAGGAATAAGTGTATATGTATAATATTAAAGAAAGATAATAGGTAATCGCCGTGACATTGATAGCAACACAAAACACACAAACACACATATCAGATATACTAATTTATAGAGACAACACAAAACAGTATATATATATATATGCCTGATTAATACTTAGATTGTCTAAGCGTCGTTTCCAGCCCTTGGCTGAGCTCTGGTGTTCAGGCAGGATGGGAGAGATGGAAATATTCACGCTTAGACCTGGGGACCCGTCCAACTCACTCTGGCTTCTCTTTATTATAAGATTTTAAAAAAAAAAAGGTAAAACAAAAATAGAGAAAGCAAACAAAAAAAAGCAGGAAGAAATCTCCACGAGACTGCTGAATAATAAAGAAAAATAATAAAAAGTATTAACAATAATTGTAAAAAAAAAAAAAAATGATGAAAAATAGGAGAGGAAGTTAAGAGGAATCTTGCAGTAAAATGTAGGGTTGGATGCCCCCCTGCTCACTGGGCACAATGGAGATTGACTAGCTTATATTTCTAGGCAGGGGCTACTTGGAAGGTACCACTGAGCCTGGGCTGACAGGCTCTCTACTGTGTGTGCCAAAGAGAAAGAACATACACAAACACTACACTCACCCCCCTCAGTCTGCCTGAGACTTGAGCTGGCCCTGCCTGTTTAAACGGAAAGGACACAGATCCTGTCTGTTCAATGTATAAAAAAAAATCCCGATCAGAGCAGGGAGAGAAAGGGGCAGACAGAGAGTGTGTATGTGTGCGAGAGAGAGAGAACCCGTGTTACAGAAAGAAAAGCCAACAGGATCCTCTATGTATATAAAGATGGCCACGTTAGCTAACGGACAACCAGACAATAGCAGCCTGAACAGCAATCACAGCAACCCAAACACCAACGGGCACATGAACGGATTAAACCACAGTCCTGGGAGCACTTCCACCATCCCTATGAAGGATCACGATGCCATCAAGCTCTTCATTGGGCAGATCCCCCGCAATCTGGATGAGAAGGACCTGAAGCCTCTGTTTGAGGAGTTCGGCAAGATCTACGAGCTGACTGTGCTGAAGGACAGGTTCACTGGCATGCACAAAGGTCAGCACCCTCCTTAACTTTCTGCCTGCACATGTGGGGAGGGGAAAGCTGGGTTGTGGGCTCTGCAATTAGGTAGAGAACATGGCTAGTAGTGGGATGGGAGCTGTTCACACAGCCTAGTGCTGAACTGCCTGTCCCTCAGCCCTTTAACTTTCTGCCTGCACATCTGGGTGAGGGATAGAGGGGAAGGAGCTGTCCATAGTGCTGTATCCGGCAGCCTTAAATCCTACTTTGTGACTGCACATATGGGCAAGGGATAGGGGGAAAGGAGCTGTCCATAGTGCTGTATTCGGCAGCCTTAAATCCTACTTTGTGACTGCACATCTGGGAGAGGGATAGAGGGAAAGGAGCTGTCCATAGTGCTGTATCCGGCAGCCTTAAACCCTACTTTGTGACTGCACATCTGGGAGAGGGATAGAGGGAAAGGAGCTGTCCATAGTGCTGTATCCGGCAGCCTTAAACCCTACTTTGTGACTGCACATCTGGGAGAGGGATAGAGGGAAAGGAGCTGTCCATAGTGCTGTATCCGGCAGCCTTAAACCCTACTTTGTGACTGCACATCTGGGCGAGGGATAGAGGGAAAGGAGCTGTCCATAGTGCTGTATCCGGCAGCCTTAAACCCTACTTTGTGACTGCACATCTGGGCGAGGGATAGAGGGAAATGAGCTGTCCATAGTCCTGGAACCGGCAGCCTTAAATCCTACTTTCTGCCTGCACATCTGGGCGAGGGGTAGAGGGAAAGGATCTGTCCATAGTGCTGTATCCGGCAGCCTTAAATCCTACTTTGTGACTGCACATCTGGGCGAGGGATAGAGGGGGAAGGAGCTGTCCATAGTGCTGTATCCGGCAGACTTAAACCCTACTTTGGGACTGCACATCTGGGCGAGGGATAGAGGGAAAGGAGCTGTCCATAGTGCTGTATCCGGCAGCCTTAAACCCTACTTTGTGACTGCACATCTGGGAGAGGGATAGAGGGAAAGGAGCTGTCCATAGTACTGTATCCGGCAGCCTTAAATCCTACTTTGTGACTGCACATCTGGGCGAGGGATAGAGGGAAAGGAGCTGTCCATAGTGCTGTATCCGGCAGCCTTAAACCCTACTTTGTGACTGCACATCTGGGCGAGGGATAGAGGGAAAGGAGCTGTCCATAGTGGTGGAACCGGCAGCCTTAAATCCTACTTTGTGACTGCACATCTGGAAAAAAGGAATAGAAGGAAATGATCTGTGCAAAGAGATGGCATAAAATGACAGGCTTAAATCTCTCTTTATTCTATGACTGCACATCTGGGGAAGGGATAGAAGCAGAGGGGGCTGTCTATAATGCTGGGACTGATCTGACAGCATTAAATAGCCATTTATGTTGTTGTTACACATCTGGTTTTGGGATAGAAGGAGAATAGTGCTGGACAGACAGCTATACAATAAACCCCAGTACTTCCCATGCTCTCATTTGAGAATTAAATAATAGGGTAAAAGGAATAATGGACAGCTCACTGGCATAATTTGCCCCTGTTTCTTTTAATGAAATCGATTAAAAAATAATATAGGGAGCCAGGTACTGGACTGATTGCTGTACAGTGTAACCCCCTCATACTTTGTGGCTGCTGATCTGGGGAGGGAGCTATCCATTGAAGTAGTGCTGAACTGACTGTTTTAAATGTCTCTTACTGTACTTTGTCACTATTTGTTCATGTAGACCGAGCCTGGGTAGGAGCTGTCTGCAGGACCACTGCTGAACTGGCACCTTTAACGTTGTCTTGCACATCTGGCAAGGAATGAGAGTAACTGACAGGCAGCGAGAACAGTATTATTTTAGCATATATACAATCTGCCGAGAATTGCATGAATTGTACAACTTTCTTGCACTGCTAGATGAAAAGGAATGAACAGAAATGATACTGTAGCTTTTCTGAGTTAAGGCCACTATAGATTTAGAACTTTAGTAGTCTGTCTCTAGAAAGTAAGGAAGCAAATTCAAGGCTGGTGTATCCGGTGTGTACTGTACCTCCAGTGATAAAAAAAATTTACAAGATAAATGCGGGAATATAATAAAGAGATGGTAGCTCTGCAGATCTTTTTGTAGGACTAGAACGAGATCAAGTTTTTAGGAAAAATGATAATTATTCTGTATTGAAATGAAAAAAAAAAATTGGCATTTGGTTTGTAGACAAAAGAAATCTGTGTCATTCATGTGCTCTGAACAACAGTAAAAGCTTGCCTGCGCGTCTCCACCATGTGGAAATTGTTGACCGCCGCACGGCAGTCTTTGGGAGCAATGTAACTTCCCAGATTTAATGGGACACAGCTATCATCCATGCTAAAATCTCGCGGAGGAAGTAAAATGTCTTGCAAGGTTTGATATACCTTGTGGCAATCTGTATTAATAGCAGCAAGTGAACTATTGCAAGTTAATGCTCTCTGGAAGATGAACTGGCATGTGTATCTTTCACAGTGGTGTTAACATTGCAGTATCTAGCACTGCCCTGCTCAGTCAGGAAAAAATGCAACGCTCTACTACAAAACATGCACCAGTGTCCTATATACCATTAAATGATAGACCTCCTGGGCATCCAGACATTTTACGCGGAAATAATGAATGAAACATAACGTTGCTCATGTTACGTGAAGTAACACGCCCTTTCCCTTCACACTTGAGTATTAACAGTTTTTGTCTTTTTAGATTCTGAATGTTTTTGAAATTAGCCATTGATCATTTATAACCGGCGCCGAAATGATTATTTTATATATTTTATAGATAAGAAGAATGCATTT
Source organism: Pseudophryne corroboree (assembly GCF_028390025.1). Taxonomy (NCBI): domain Eukaryota; kingdom Metazoa; phylum Chordata; class Amphibia; order Anura; family Myobatrachidae; genus Pseudophryne; species Pseudophryne corroboree. Next base: position 27,771,832 of record NC_086444.1, on the reverse strand, counting down.
GCAGGTTGAAAGCATTTTATAGACTGTCTGCACAGCTTTGTGAGATTTCAAGCTATTTGGTTCAGAGGAGAAAATGAAGTGGATTGTGTTCATACTGAGGGTTAACCTTGTTAGATGGTTATGTGTTTTAGCCAGTGGTGCTGATGGACAGCTCCTAAGCTACTGTATAAGTGTAACAATGACCGATCCCTAACACAGTACTTTATCCAAAGGCTTTGCCTAGATTGAAAACAGTTCAAACTCGTATTACTCATTCTGGGGTCTATCTGATTTATTAGCTAATCCTGATAAAAATGTGCTTCGGGCAAACAGAAAAAAAATTACTTGCTTGCCCCTAATGATTAATTGTTGCAAGGTTTAAGCATGACACGTCTGTGAAGAATGAGGCTTGTGTTTGGCTCCCAGCCCTTTTTTGGACCCACTACCTACCATGAGAAATAAAGTATCAATTCAATGGTATTTGCAAGAAATGGGTAAAAATATCCATCTAAACGATATTTAACCGTACTCGATTTTCTTTGTTCCTTAAAAAAAAACTGAACTTTTTTTTTTACTACTTGAGGATTATGTTCTCTGCCAATTGCAATGGATGCATTGATGGGGAAGAAAGGTATATACTTAATCCTGCTCAATATTGATTAATAGCCTGCTAATTAGCTGGTGATGTATTCTTGAGGAGCCACCTCGGGTACAGCAAACATTCCAAGACTGCCAATTAAGACCGTCACGGAGTGCATTACAGAGTTTAGAGAGTTGAGTTTATTTGTTGTTTATGACCATAGAGGGAGCCTTAAGTAGGGATTAGCCCACGCTACCTTATAGAGGAAAGGAACATAATTCATGGACAACCGCACCATCTCCTTTGGGCTACGAAAGGTGGGTGTAATTACCTTTGATCAGTAAAAAAAAAAAAAAAAAAAGATTAATCCAGGCTTGCAGATAGGTCACTTTAGGTAGTTTTTACACAATGAGACTATTCTGTGCAATACTTGATCATTGTTACTGTAATTAAAGATTAATCTGCGGAAATTTTGTAATCAGCAAAATGAGGCCACCTATCCGGGGATGCAAGGGTTCTCACATCATTCTGCAGATTGCCAATAATCAGACGGCCATACTCTCTGTGGTCTGTTTGCTGTTTCCCCATGATAAATAGTCAATGACCCACCCACAACTGCAGCTATCTAATGACGGTTATAGCGCCGGGGCGATTCATTCATAACTTCACTCTTCCCCGATACAGTACATGGCTCCCATTGCGAGCCTGGAAAGTCACTACTGAGAGACCTAAATGTTACTACTCTCTGGGTAGCCATATGCCGATGCATTATCTTTAAAATTATTCAAAAGGCAATTTCAATTGGAATTTAGTATAATAATTTTCAATTATAGTAATCTAAATATAGGACCTACACAATAGTCAGAGTCAGGTTTTATTGCTGATGCGTGCTTCAAAGCTAGGTCGGTAATGTATTACAATCAAAAGATTCAGGAGACATCTGCCATAGCTCTCTTTATCCTGTCAGTTTAACTGCTGTGAATATGCATGTACAACTTGTAACTCACTGACGAAACGTATCAGCAAAATCCGAGCGTCGTTAATGTAATATCCCATAGACGTAGATTAGCATCCGAAGACCAGATACAGTAGTCCCGGCCTTTGCTATTTCACTACAGAGCCGGATCCAAGAAATTAGCACCTTCATTCTGAAATGAGTAACAAAAATGAAGGGTAAGAAGGGTGGAATATTAATTCCAGAGGGAATACAAAAAGATCCAAAAGTCTGGCCAATAAATCTGCCGCAGAGCTGATTTATTAATGCTGGTTGATTTATTATATTAGTGGAATCGGGTTGGGGGGGGTGGGTGAGGATCTGGGATGGCAAGTACGGGGTAACTTTACAAGTAAAGAGCCGTAAAATCTGACTTTGAAGGGTCTTCTTGCTTGGCACATTTTTTTAAGCACACATCGCACACTGAAAGTCACCTTAAAGCCGATTCAGGGGGTAGGGATATATATATATATTTTTTTTTTTACAATCCCACCCCAATCCACACAGATCGGGCATGGCAAGACTCGGGAGACAGGCGGTGAGGCGGCAGCTCCTGTATGATTACAATGCCGGAGAAATAAAGTGCGACAGGGACGATGCAATAACCTGTCATTTGTGATTCTGTGCAGGCGAAACCTTTATGACATTTGGATTAGGCACATATTAAAAGTTTACGGTGTTGTTGGAGACAGAGATGCTAGAGTCAATTACGATCTCATTTTATTTTTTTTAAGAAGGTCCCACTAAGGCCTAGATTGTGGGTTTGTGACTTGGAAATAAAAAGTCCAACTGGGAGTTGATTTATCAGGCGAATCGATAAAGTAAATAGCACTGAATCTTTTGCGGCGAATGTTTCCTCTATGCTGGTCTATGTGAAAATGAAAGAAAGAACAGATTAGTCCAAGGATAGCAGCACGGACTGCATCAGGAATCTGCTGTACAGTGCAACCCTGCACAAATGTTTCACTTTATTATTCTTTCTTTTTAACACTGCGGTTTACAGAATACGTCGTTAATAGGGAACGCAGCACCAGATTCGGAAATTAATGTATTTTGCTTGTCACATTACTTTACTTTTAAACATCTCTGCCTGATTCTTTTGGGCCTGACTTTCAATACTGACAAGACCTTCTAGGTAGCTATAATACGGCAATCATTTGTCTCTCCCTAATATGTCTAAGAGTGCGACAAGGCAAGTATTGGAACTGTGTACACACTCATTAGTGTACAAGGGGCTGCAGAAGATATTAAAGAGCAGATATAATTAGGAAACTTCCTCAGCAATGGGTATCCACAATAATTGCTAAAGACAGAGGATTATCAAAATGGACTAAACCAGTACAAGGATTTCATTGACTTTGACTCAAGCAAATTGCTTTGGACAGATGTAAAATGGCCACATTAATGTTTGAATGCAATAAATTCTGTTTTAATTACTTGTCACCTGAGTCAAATCTGGCTCCATTTCACAGAATGAAAGAGACTTAGATAGGGCAGTAAGTAAAATAGCAAATTTAAAATATAGAACACTGAGCCCAATTCCTCCGACGGATTAAAGAGGTAAAACCAGCATTGTGTGAATGCTGAACAGTACACGCACATTTATAAACCAATCACCATCTCTGTTCTGCTACAAGTCAGGTGGTTTTCATGCCATTATTTTACATTCCATCGTTGAGATGGGTTTTTATGTGTTTTTTTTCCTTCTTCTCAACCCTCCTGCAACAATCTTGATCAGTCCTTTGAAACATCTATAAAATATTTATTTTACCAGGATTATTGTGTGTCATGTTCTTATATCCCCATTATACTAACTATTATGTGCTGGCAGAAATTGCACTCATTGGATGTTATTGACTGATATGCTGCTATAACCACATGGTGACATTCATCAGAGGGAACCTGTCAGATTGCAAAGGTTTAGACCCGGCGACTTTTATGTAGAGAAGACAGAAGTTCTGAATGCTCTAGCATTGGTTAAATTCAATATAGTCCCACAAAATAAGTATTGGGGAACTCTCAGGGCTCTCAAATAGGACATCTACAGTATTATATCTGTCAAGTATGTAAGTCACAAATGTGTTAGTGCTTGTGTGTGACCAGTCTAAAGCCCTTCACAATTTTACCTGGCTGTCTGATATGTAGATTGTAGAGTACATTTAATGAACAGTAGTTATTCAGTATTTGTAACCGCACTCGTAAGGAACAGAATCTGCAGCTATTATGGTGCTGATAAAGAAGATAATTGTTATTAAAAATGACAATAACTAATAAGAAATTAAAGCTCTTTGCATGCAAATTTATCAGTTGCGATTGCCACATTTTTAGTCCTCTAATAATTACATCATACTAAATTTAAATCCTGTTTAACATTTTATTTCACTAAACATTCCGCAGTTATTGGTCGATCCACTTGGGTTACGAAATATGCATGTTAAAACTAAAATCCAGACTTTTTTTTTTTATAATACAACATTTGAATATGTAAATAGAATAATAACAATGGAAAAGAGTGCATTTATCACACTTTTTTTTAGTAGGTATACCACATATTAGGAACGCTTCTATTTCCAACATAATAGATTTTCACTCCTGGTCATCTTTCCTTGAAAAGTAGACCTTGGACAAACCCCCCCCCCCCCCACCTCTTCCCCTCCCGTCTGAAGACTAATTCCGGACCACAGTCCAATAACTCAGAGAGGGGGCAAAAAACTAGCAGACGTATCAGAATGATGCGGAGCAACATCTGTGAGAGGTACACGTGCCAATACAATTCTCTCCTGCCCCCCCCCCCCCCCCCTGCTAAATGAAGCCTGTCACAAGATATATTGCAAAGCATTTTCTTAAGCCCCCGTCCAGGATGCTCCACTTGGCAAAGTGATAGATTCTCAGGGGGTCATAGCTTCATGTTAACAATAACGAAAATGAAGGTTACAAGACGAGGATGTTTCAAGGTTAGGAAATTTTATACAACTAAAATGGCAGGGAACACTCAATAATGAGTATATCAATACTCCTTTAAGAGACCTGACAGCCATACACTGTACATGAAGGTTCAGCACCATGGATAGTGCACACTACAAATATACATTATTAATCTCATCAATATTGTGGTTAGTCGATGCAAAGCCAAAATGACATTAAATTGTGGCTGGACTTTCTCGAGTGGGGATAACATACGGTAAAACCTATTGCTGTATTTTGAAGAACAGTATTTCAGTAAATTAAATACTATTGAAGACAGCAATGGACTTGACTAGAGAAACATAGACATTTTTGTATTTTGTTGTAAGACTATCGGACTACCTGCGGTAACCCAATTGCCCGCAAGTCAATCAAAACAGTGTATCAAGACAACCATAGACAATAAAATAAAACAGTAGATTGCATTGGGACATTAATATAAACTAGGCCGCACATAACTGTGCAAAAAGAAAAAAATATACTGTAATGCATTTTTTTTTTTAAATGTAGGGCTAAGAAAATTCAATCAACCAAATAAACTTTGTAGCTTGGAGTGATTGAGAACCACCAATGACTTAGCGGCAGACATGCATTAATCAATTTGATATTTACAATGCACCCAGCACTGCACAGTCTGGGTAGTTTCACCTTCAGCGTGCTATGCTGCGTTTTTATGCCCGGGATAGAGTGATTGGCTCCGTCCGCCAGCTGAAATGAGTTGCTCCATGGCGGTGGCGCATTTACACGCGGAGATGTCTTATCGTGGAAACAGCGTTCTGTTACTCTGGATAACTTTATTTAACATTGAGGTCCTTGGTGACTCTACAAATTTATTGTCTATAGACTGTACAATTATAGAATACTTTTCGGAAGTGAGACACCCAAGAGAGCCTAGGCAACTGTTGCTATCGCCTATGCTAAGTGGGTAAAAGTGCTCTGCATATGACAAAAAAACAAAACAAAAAGTTGATGCTGTGACCCAAGTAAAACATCAACATGTTTATGCCATATTTTCTACATTTCTATGTCTTTTAAAACATCAAGCAATCCAATGTGATTTGGTTTTTTCTCCCATCCTAACAATATAGTACGTCTTTATAACGGTTTTAGGATATTTATTTTTTAGGCTGTGAAGTAATACACAATGGACTCCAAAACTTTTTTTTTCCCAATATAAGCTTACTTGAAATCTAATTAATTATTAATTTACATATCTGCAGGTGTTAAACGTTACTTTTCCTAGTGTTAACTTTTATTACACCTCCTCCGAGTGAAAAGGAATTGTAAATGAATGCATGTCGATGTTTAACAAGTTGATTTGCTGTGGATGGCATTGACTTCTGCTTTGGATGAAGGCTCCTAGTTGTTATAGGTTAATAATACAGTATTTAGCATTTTAGGAATATGAGGTCCTGCGTTCTATATATCTCTATAAAATGTATCAACGTAGGAGATAAAACAATAGGATCTAAGAGACAGTTTTGAGCGTTGACTTGTCATTTTGCCACCGATCATTGAGGTTTTCTCAACGAGCCTCTTGCCGGGTTGGCCGTTATCATGTTCCGCAAATTGAACATGCTTTGCAAGTAGGGACTGAGGCGGGAATAATAGCATGAGGGAACGCATGGCTTTAAATGTGTTTGTAAAACTTTGGCTGTAAAAAGGGGAACGAATGAAAAGGAATTATTGAGGATGACATTTGCCAGGGAACGGGCAGACGGAGACATTGGCTGCTGGAAGTTGATGAAATATCACCTGGACAAAGGATCTTGTAATACATACTGTGACAGGGAGAGGCTGCTGTGTAGTCGGTGGGTTTCCCGGGTACAGAATAGGTTACACTGCGATGCGGCAGGTACTGTACGACCGGGCCTTGGAATGATATGAATTAATTTCTTCCGTACATTTAAATGATATTGTTATTTAGGGTTTAATATGAAATACCTAAAATCAAAATCTCAACGGTCAAAATACCGACAAGGTAAAAATACCGACTTTTAAAATATCGACAGGTCAAAAGTCGACAGGAGTTTTTCATGTTTTTTGTGTGTGTATGCCGACATAAGTCGACATGGACACTGTATAAGTGTACCGCATCCACTCGCATGGCGAGCGCCTTCGAGCACGGTGCCTCGCTGTGCTCAGCACACTATTATATTCCCCCTCCAGGTCCACTGGGATGGTAAAGTATGAACAAGTCGGTTCCAATGAAAAAAATCCTTAAAAACTCATGTCGACTTTTTGACCTTGTCTGTATTTTAAATGTCGGTATTTTGACCGTGTCTGTATTTTAAGTGTAGGTATTTTGACCTTGTCTGGATTTTGACCGTCGGTCAATGGTTGTCGGTATTTTGACCGTCGGGATTTTGATTGTCGGTAAATTGACCGCATCCCGTTATTTATACAGTGTTAGCATGGTTATGTGTTGCTGCCTCGTTATGTGCTCTTGTGTGTATACTAGGCTGATCATGCGTGTCCGACAAAGCGAATACGACGTGTACTAAATGCGTACTGTATAATCTATTATTTCACATGAAGCCACACACAATGCGAGGGACACTTTGATCTTGTTTATCATGTTTATATATTTTTCCTGCTTTATTTCCTTTCTCTCTCATTTCCGCTGATGTATCAAGTAGGAAAGGAACTATTTCATGACATTAAAGGAGAGGCACTTGCTGGAAGGGAAAGGCGTTTCGCAGGGAGGTAAAATACTTATGAGGAGTAATGCAAATAGGAAACCTCTTTCCCCCGCTGGTCTCTATGGAGAAGAGCTGAGCAGTCTCTATAATGGGAAGGGTCAGTGTACGATATTCACGTTTCCAGATTAGAGAGCATTTCACTAGAAGCCACCGTGATCCCTCTGTAGTTCCATGGAGACGTTTCGGCTGAAAACGACACGTATATAGGGAAATAATCAACGTCCTCTCTACACACAAAGGGGTCATAAAGAGAGAAGGGAACAAGTCATGCTTTATTAAGATGCCTATTATCGTTTTCTCACCGAGTCAGTTCCTTTGAACAAAGCTTCATTGGAGATCTGGAGAAGACCGACTCTGGAAATTGCACCATGCACAAGAGTCTAGCTACGGCGTGCAGGGCCGATCCAATTACGGACAGGTCACAGGCTCTCTGCGGACTTCCGCAGCCAAGCAGCACAAAGTTAGAGCTGGCTTTTTCGGAGAACTTAAGTACAGATGTATCCATCATTATTAAAGATTGGCTCTGCCATATGTGATATTGCTGTGTATTGCACCAGATGGATGAGTGCACAGAGAGAGAGAGAGTGGGCGAAACACATAGTATGATGGCGAGACACACGAAAGTATAATAAAGCAGATGGCATAAATCTCATCCAATATAATGAACTGTTAAGTGATATCTACATCTCACTGGCACAGGGAAAAAAATGTATAGTTGTGCATTTACTCTCTGGCGCATGGTGTCTGCTCCGCTCAGGGTTACAAGGTATCCCCAGTCCCATACATCTCCCTCATGACGGATCATTTGTGTTTTATTGCCGCCATTTGTTTATTCTGATGTTCCGCGGGTTCCTGTTGGTGAGTTTAGTAAGAGGTGACTCTAAGGTTCTCTGTACAAGATGCGTTTTGCAGGAAGGCATGAATTGCTATGTGATGACAATTGGGCTGTGTAGGGATTAGCGTTACTGCCTCACAGCTCTGAGTTCTTGGGTTCAATTCTAGCCAAGGACCTGTGTGGAGTTTGCATGTTCTTCCAGTGTTTTGTGTCAGTTACCTGTTCCAGCTTCCTCCCTCACTTCAAATACAGACTGGTAGGAAACCTGGATTCTGACAAAAAATAAAATGAACCTAGTGTGTATACAGTATGTGTGTTTGTGTGTGTCGGTGATAGGGAATATATAGATAGATAGATAGATAGATAGATAGATAGATAGATAGATAGATAGATAGACAGACAGACAGACAGATAGATAGATAGATAGACAGATACAGACAGACAGACAGACAGACAGACAGACAGACAGATAGATAGATAGATAGATAGATAGATAGATAGATAGATAGATAGATAGATAGATAGATAGATAGATAGATAGATAGATAGATAGACAGATACAGTAGATAGACAGACAGACAGATAGATAGATAGATAGATAGATAGATAGATAGATAGATAGATAGATAGATAGATAGATAGATAGATAGATAGATCGATCCCAAAGAGGAACTGTTCTGCCACAGAAAACATGTCAGGAGGTGCAACAATGCTTATACGCATTTATCTTGCACGTGTAACTATGGGGTCTATTTACTAAGCTTTGGATGGAAATAAAGTACCAGTCAATCAGCTCCTAACTGCCACGTCACAGGCTGTGTTTGAAAATTGACAGTTAGGAGCCGGTTGGCTGATACTTTATCTCTCTCTACTTTATCTCCATCCAAGGCTTGGTAAATAGATCCCGATATCACTTTTATCCTGAACAGCTGGCAATCCATTCAGCGCACTAGAGCGCCAAGTATAGGTCATTTAGTTGCGACGGAATACATGCGGCATGGCGCTTGCCCTTAGCATCCATCGTCCCTCATTGGAAACAATTTTGTGTCTTCAGCGTGGAAATATTTACCTGCAAGGGACCTGATTTTACATTAAACCCCAAAATAAATTTCCCCGGCCTGTTTACACGGCACGTTACGGAGCGGATTATGTATTCAGCATATACTATATTAGTTTTGGCAGCAGTTGTGTCTTTCTGGTAAGACTGACATTGGTCGCTCTGAATGCATTAAACGCGTGTTTACATCTTTGAAGCTCGGTTCAAAGTTATTATATCTGCCCGTGGCATACGCTCCGAAAGCACATCAGCAATTAAAGTGTCAGGTACGGAAGGGAGATTCTAGACCAAGAAAGGGAGTAATTGAGTCACGCAGATAGATGTTATAGGTGAATATTGTTATTTACAGGTATTTTCCATAATAACAGATCCTCTTTGCAGACGTTGTAACACAGAAGTAATCATACGGCTCCCACCGCTTGCAATATTGCATGGGTTCATAGGGGCTGATTCAATTATGTCCAAGGTCCCTTTGTAGCCTCGCACAACGTGTCTCGTAGATGTGAGAGCACAAATAAGGGAGGGTTTCTGCGGATACATATTTAATCTAATTTGACCCATAGATTCCTGACTGGCTAATCGCATAAGGAAAGTACCGCAAGTTGGAAATGTTATGGGGGAAAATTCAGAGGAGCGCGCAAATCATGCGCGGCTGTGATTTCTCACAGATTCGCAAGTGCGAAAATATGCAAAACACTGATCAAACCTTGCAATACAGACTTTGTATACCTGAGCGATGCTCAACTGCGCTGTCCGACCCGATTACTCCACCATCGATGCTCCATCGGCCGCAACATCAATTCCTTCAGTAGCTCTTGCCTGGTGAAGAGTCTCCCTTGTAACTTTCTTTAAATCTGGGAAATGTGGCCGAGGGGGTGTGAATGAGATAGCTGCCATATAATGAGCCCGCCCATGACCCTCCCACAATATGCCCATGGCTCCTCCCATTTTTTTTCAAAGCGGTTAGATGTACTAAGTAACGGTTGTACATCCCGCCATATGTCACATTGTTACTTATCGCCTATGTATTAACATAAGTGATCAGTACTGTAAAGGAGCCGGATGCTCTACTTATGGTTTTCGGCCGCGGGTGTCCCTCTGGGTCGCGGCGGATGCGGGAGGTCCTGAGAGGGATCTAATTTGATCCTTCAAAGTCTAGGTTGCGGAAAGTAGCCTATAGGATTCTAAAGGGTAATGCCAGCAAAAGCTGGCATTACCCTCCACCCTGAAGCCTGCAAGGAAATGTGGTAAAACCCCGAAAACATACATACAACAGAAAAACAATCCTGTGGATTAAGGGGGACATGTACTAAGCAGTGATAAAAGTGGAGAAGTGAGCCAGTGGAGAAGTTGCCCATGGCAACCAATCAGCATTGACGTAACATTTATAATTTTCACACTATAAAAGTATACAGAGCAGCTGATTGGTTGCCATGTGCAACTTCTCCACTGGCTCACTTCTCCACTTTTATCACCGCTTAGTACATGTCCCCCTAAGGGAGGTATCCGAATGTAGGTTGCCGGGACTTATCCCCGATCCCATGTGTTAATGCACAATCGCGGGTCCGTTTTCTGCCGATGAAAATGGCCTGTAATAGGATGCCGCGATAATGACCATCTGGCTGCTTTTATCGGCTGTAAATAGATCAGGGCTAATTGTATACCTCCCCCCCCCCCCTATATCCCGATTCTATTCCTGACAGCCCCCCAATGCACTGAATCTGAGTTGGCTTCTTCTCAGTGACCAGTTTGGCTGATACACCCGCGCCGGCTGGCTCTGCCTGCACTCCGTCAGAAATTGGCAATATAAAAAAAAATCCTTCGGCACATATTGATCGTGAAATAATTCATGTAGAATAAACATTTTAAAGAAATAAAAAATCCCCACTATCATTTCATTTCCTCAGGATGTTCTGTGTTTATTTTTATATACAATATATCTCACACTAATCGCTATGCATTACGGCATATTCTCATTTTAGAAGAGTTACAAAATTGTAACCATATATCCTGCGGAAAGTGTCAGACAGTCTGGCAGGAGCGCAGCCGGTCACAGGGTTTGTATTACTGCGCTTTCTGTAGTTCCTTATGTCGCAGAGATGGTCGCTGTGCCGATGTTTGCGGATTTGAGCGATTGTTGCATCATTGCGCACACGTTTGATTACCATTGGTGTTCACACTTCACAGCGAAGGTTTTGATGCAGAGTGATTGACAGTCACTTTGTGTGAGGCAATAAGGGGGGGAGGGGGTGGTATCTCTAACGCAAGCATTTTGCAACCGATGCGGGCCATGGGGGTCATTCCGAGTTGTTCGCTCGCAAGCTGCTTTTAGCAGCTTTGCACACGCTAAGCCGCCGCCTACTGGGAGTGAATCTTAGCTTATCAAAATTACGAACGAAAGATTCGCAATATTGCGATAAGACTTCTCTGTGCAGTTTCTGAGTAACTCGAGACTTACTCGGCATCTGCGATCAGTTCAGTGCTTGTCGTTCCTGGTTTGACGTCACAAACACACCCAGCGTTCGTCCAGACACTCCTCCGTTTCTCCAGCCACTCCCGCGTTTTTTCCCAGAAACGGTAGCGTTTTTTCACACACACCCATAAAACGGCCAGTTTCCGCCCAGAAACACCCACTTCCTGTCAATCACATTACGATCACCAGAACGAGGAAAATACAGTGAGTAAAATTCCTAACTGCATAGCAAATTTACTTGGCGCAGTCGCAGTGCGGACATTGCGCATGCGCACTAAGCGGAAAATCGCTGCGATGCGAAGAAATTTACAGAGCGAACAACTCGGAATGACCCCCCATGTCTCAGCCTGCAACCGCGTCTCTGCCGTTACAATGGCTGCGGCGAAATACTTCCAATGGACATTCAAACATTCCCAGATGATCAATGATACGTCTTTGTACGCAGCGGCTTACAGGCACCGCCAGTGGGCGCCTCTGTACAAATCCGGCCACGGCTGTTACATTACCATATTTTTGCAGAACCGCTGCATGCGGAATTACAGTCATAATGAGATTTGCATTCACTTCTGAATCAGACCGTCAGGGCCTGGTTCGCAGCTGTACACAATGCCGATGTTTGCACAATTAAACAATTATCGGCTGACCGGCCACGCGTCTGAGGTGCGCTGCGCATATGCCGTGATGGTCCTATGATGGCGGTCGCAGAAAGGATTTATTTGCACAATGATTGACAGTCAGGGACCGTTTTGGGGCGGTAACGTGGAGTGGCGTCAGAAACGTAGGCCTGCCATTTTCAGAGTGTGTCTCAGCCTGCGCCGGCAATCCTGCGCTCATACTGGGCAGTCATGGATTTAATCATAAATTCTGATAATCAACTGATCTGCGGCCAACGCTGGGTGTTTGTACACAGATACCGGGACTCGCAAAGCCGTTGGTGGGCGTCAGCACGAAGCCAGACAGCTGCGGCATTTGCATATTTCCGCACAGTGGGGGTCATTCCGAGTTGTTCGCTCGCAAGCTGCTTTTAGCAGCTTTGCACACGCTAAGCCGCCGCCTACTGGGAGTGAATCTTAGCTTATCAAAATTGCGAACGAAAGATTAGCAGAATTGCGAATAGACACTTCTTAGCAGTTTCTGAGTAGCTCCACACTTACTCGGCATCTGCGATCAGTTCAGTCAGTTTCGTTCCTGGTTTGACATCACAAACACACCCAGCGTTCGCCCTGACACTCCCCCGTTTCTCCAGCCACTCCCGCGTTTTTCCCAGAAACGGTAGCGTTTTTTCGCACACACCCATAAAACGGCCAGTTTCCGCCCAGAAACACCCACTTCCTGTCAATCACATTACGATCACCAGAACGAAGAAAAAACCTTGTAATGCCGTGAGTAAAATACCTAACTGCATAGCAAATTTACTTGGTGCAGTCGCACTGCGGACATTGCGCATGCGCATTAGCGACTAATCGCTCCGTTGCGACAAAAAAATAACAAGCGAACAACTCGGAATGACCCCCAGTACCTGAATACACATTCGCCGCTGCGGCAGCATTAGCTGAATCAGGCCCTATGCTGGAAAATGATTATTACTGGATGCTACTTTTCCGTTTTGTTGGTATCGGAAAGACGATAAATAAAGAATACATTTAAGTGTCCTGTCTTGCCCTTTGTTACCAATAACAATCTCTGGAGGCAAAAAATATCTCTTTGTGAACATTTATCTCAACATTCACATTATATTATCCTTTGTTATCGTCAGCTGTGAAACATTCTGATTAAGGAGATTTTGGGATTGGGGCAGACTTCAGCCTACGTGATCTCTTGGGTAAGGGCAGGACTGGTGCCCATGGGGGGTCATTCCGAGTTGTTCGCTCGTTATTTTTTTGTCGCAACGGAGCGATTAGTCGCTAATGCGCAATGTCCGCAGTGCGACTGCGCCAAGTAAATTTGCTATGCAGTTAGGTATTTTACTCACGGCATTACGAGGTTTTTTCTTCGTTCTGGTGATCGTAATGTGATTGACAGGAAGTGGATGTTTCTGGGTGGAAACTGGCCGTTTTATGGGAGTGTGTGAAAAAACGCTACCGTTTCTGGGAAAAACGCGGGAGTGTCTGAAGAAACGGGGGAGTGTCTGGGTGAACGCTGGGTGTGTTTGTGACGTCAAACCAGGAACGACAAGCACTGAACTGATCGCAGATGCCGAGTAAGTCTGGAGCTACTCAGAAACTGCTAAAAAGTGTCTATTCGCAATTCTGCTAATCTTTCGTTCGCAATTTTGATAAGCTAAGATTCACTCCCAGTAGGCGGCGGCTTAGCGTGTGCAAAGCTGCTAAAAGCAGCTTGCGAGCGAACAACTCGGAATGAGGGCCCATGTGCGGTGACACCTACACAGCCAAGCGTGTGGATAGGGGCAGTGCGGTCACGTAGGTACATTCAGATTTGTATATGGGCGAATATCTGTACTTCTCTCTGTGCCCGCAATGTCGGGGTAATTACCGCAGACCAACACGAGCCATGTTGCAGTTTATTTATAAAATTTTATTTTATTTTATTTTAGAAAACTTCTATTTTGTTTATTTCTTAACTCCATATTTACTAACCGTCCTGTGACATCCCTCCCTTGGGAATAAGTGCTAGTGCCGACATCACAGGCGTGTAAGAACGCAGTCGCGACATTTACGGCGTACACCCAGAAACGACGCAGCTTTAGCACAGAAACCCATCCAGATGTGTCCTCATGACACCCGGCACGACTGAGACGCTCCGAGAAGAGTAGCATACCGCTTCCATATATTACTTTCCACTTTACATATCATACACATCAAAAAGCCACACGTAGTGTACTAGAGATGCCGTGCTGCAACTTTAATGGTTTCACGAGCGTACAATGGGGGTCATTCTGAGTTGATCGCTCGCTGACATTTTTCGCAGCGCAGCAATATGGTCTCTACTGAGCATGCATATGCACCGCAATGCGCATGCGCGTCGTATGGGTACAAAGCGGATCGTTGCTGAGCGATGGATTTAATGAAGAATCCATTCGCACAGCTGATCGCAAGGAGATTGACAGGAAGAGGGTGTTTGTGGGTGTCAGCTGCCCGTTTTCTGGGAGTGTTTGCAAAAATGCAGACGTGTCCAAGCGTTTGCCGGGCGGGTGTCTGACGTCAATTCCGGGAACAAAAATACTGAAGTGATCGCAGCGGCTGAGTAAGTCCAGAGCTCAGAAATTGCACAGAATGATTTTGCAGAGCTCCGCTGCACAGACGTTCGCACGCTTGCAAAGCGAAAATACACTCCACCGTGGGCGGCGACTATGCGTTTGCATGGCTGCAAAAAGTAGCTAGCGAGCGATCAACTCGTAATGACCCCCAAAGTCACAAATGAAAGCACAGCAGAACTTGGTGTAACGAAACGCTGCAGATATTTGCATAGGAGAACTTTTTGCACTAATTTAGGCCCGGTCACACACAGATGTACAAATGTGGCACATCATAGTTGTGTTGCTTCCAGTAGTGTTATTTATGCACATTGTGAGTGAAAAAGTCGCTCAGCAACAGGACCTGGCGCACTGGGAGGGGCTATTTGGTGCAACCTGAGCAAGCGCAATGGGAGGGCACATCTGTATTCTCCAGTACTCAGCCATAGCTGACTGATATGAAAATGGTGCGCCCATCCATGAGGGTAAGTGTTGCCCCATGAGTCGGATACATGATATTATGGCACCTTTGCTTATAAGTTTTCTTGTTTCACTAAGAAACAATAGATAAAAAACCTAAACATTTCATTGTGTTGCACTTTATCTCCTACGAACACTTTATAATTAATTGTTCTGAATTTTACAGTAGTGATGTAGTTGGAATCCCAGCGGTTGGAATCCCGACGGTCAAAATACCGACGCAGGAATCCCGACCGCCAGAATACCGGCAGCGCCGCCACAGCTATTCCCACTCCTGGGTGTCCATGACACCCGTGGAGTGGGAATAGAACCTGTGGAGAGTGAATCAAGCCACCGAGCCCACAGCGTGGCAAGCATAACGGCATTCTGATGGTCGGGATTCTGGCGTCGGTATTTTGACCGCGGGATTCCGCACCCAACCCATACAGTACCTCTGACCTCAACTTACAGTGTTTCCCAACCTCAGTCCCAGGGCCGGTGCAAGGTCTCTCGGTACCCTAGGCAAAGCTTCAACCTGGTGCCCCCTAACCTGCAACCCTCCTGCTGGAGGTGCATCAGAGCAACGAGGAGTGGCCATGAGGGCACCCTTCGGGAGCCATAGTTACATCCACCTCCTATGTGCCTTCACATGACTTGATGTTACATGTGTCAGCACAGAGGTAGCGCTGAGGCAGTTTGTGGTACAGCCTGATAGTGGTGGCTGCACACATTGCCGTAACTAGGTGTGGGTGGATGGGGCATTGCACACAGCGCAGTTGGTCTGTGGGCGCACCATCCACATCACACTGATTGCTCCCCACCAGCTGCAGTGCTGCCCACTGTAGTGTAGTGTAATATTAGTAGCGCTGTGCCCGGCACCTTCCCTGCCGAGAAGTAAAATACATTTTGTTTCTTGCACACTGCGCTAAAATGTCTAGTTACGGCACTGGCTGCACATAATTAGACCCACAGCAGTGCAGTGCATAAGGAGGAGGCAGCATACAGACACATCCTTCAGTTTTTTGCTAGATGAATTCAGTGGCGCCCTTCAGGGGCTGGCGCCCCTTGGCAGCCGCCTAAAGCTGCCTAATGGTAGAGCCGGCCCTGCTGAGTCCACATGCACCATAGCAGTCCGGTTTATAGATAGCCGTACTTGAGCACAGGTGACTAAATTAGCAATGTATTTATTTTTATTAAACCATCTGTGCTCAAGCATGGATATCCTTAAACCCTGGACTGCTATACCCCTTTCAACCTAGCACAAAAGTCTTTGCACGTGAACGGATTTGTGCGTGTGTGCTTACAAACTATCTAAGACTAAGTCCAGGACCACTGATCCTGCACTATGCCAGCATTGAGGCTGAGACATTTGCTGGCTGCTAGACCCGGCAAATTCCCAACTCCGACGTCTGAAAGCAGAGGCGGATTGGTCATAGGGTTTACAGGGAAGATTCCCGGTGGGCCGAAACACCCGCGGGGCCTGTTTTGTTTGAGGACATGTGGTCCTTTTTATAGACATAATGAATAAGATGCCAGACAATTTGCATATATGAAAATGACTTTGCCACTTAGCCTGTGATTGCAGGTGATCTAGTGTATGCTCTGTCTGCCTGCTTGGCTGACATATAAGACTGAGTGAATAGTGATTGGGATACGGTTGGTGTAATAAGCAAGAAAATATCTTTCTACAGAATTATATAGTTTCCTAAATTCTGAAGGTGTATCATATAATGTGCTCATAATATTTAATTTTATTTCTTTTTAACTTCCCCCTTGATGCTGGACATGCCCACTCTCTGGAAAGTCTTGGGGGGAGGGTGCTGCTGCCATGGCGCATGGCTAGACCTGACACCTCTGGTGCTGCCCAAGTGGGGCCACTAGTACAAATTTTTCCAGGGCCGCTTTTTGTTCCCAATCCGCCCCTGTCTGAAAGAGTGTGAGTGTGCCTTGAGGACCAAGGTTGGAACACGTTGGCTTACAGGCAGAAAGTCTGGTGCGCATTAGAAATATTTCTTTCCATACAGTAACTCAAGTTTCTATAGTTCTGAATGGTTCACATGATATGACTTAAATATATATAGAATAAGCAGCAGTGTCCCACCTGAGAAAATACAGCTGTATTAATGGTTGTCAGATGAGTTCCCTTCTTCGGTTGTCAGAGAATATGCATTAATTTCCTATGTTGTGAGAGCAGCTGTGTTCACTTAATTGGTTGTCAGAGAAGTTGTATTCACTTCCTAAGTTGTCAGGGAAGTTGTGTTGACTTCCTCAGTTGTCATACAGTAGAAGCTGGGTTTTCTTCTTTAGTTGTCGGACAACCTGTGTTCACTTCCTTATTTGTCACAGACATATTTACTTCCTCAGCTGTCAGCGAAGATGTGCTCGCCCACTCCTCCCCTGCCGGCAATCAAAACACCGGGATCCCGGCGTCGGTATGGTGACCGGTGGTATCCCAATCGCCGGTCACCCATACCCAACCCATCAGCGAAGCTGTGTTCACTTCCTTAGTTGTCAGAGAAGCTGTGTTCACTTCCTTGGTTGTCAGAGAAGCTATGTTCACTTCCTTGGTTGTCAGAGAAGCTGTGTTCACTCCCTAAGTTGTCAGAGAAGCTGTGTTCACTTCCTCAATTGTCAGAGAAGCTGTGTTCACTTCCTTGGTTATCAGAGAAGCTGTGTTCACTTCCTCAGTTGTCAGAGAAGCTGTGTATAGTGTAGAGTGCTACTGGGTGTAATATGGGGGGCTGTGTATAGTGTAGAGTGCTACTGGGTGTGTAATATGGGGGGCTGTGTATAGTGTAGAGTGCTACTGGGTGTGTAATATGGGGGCTGTGTATAGTGTAGAGTGCTACTGGGTGTGTAATATGGGGGGCTGTGTATAGTGTAGAGTGCTACTGGGTGTGTAATATGAGGGGCTGTGTATAGTGTAGAGTGCTACTGGGTGTGTAATATGGGGGGCTGTGTATAGTGTAGAGTGCTACTGGGTGTGTAATATGGGGGGCTGTGTATAGTGTAGAGTGCTACTGGGTGTGTAATATGGGGGGCTGTGTATAGTGTAGAGTGCTACTGGGTGTGTAATATGGGGGGCTGTGTATAGTGTAGAGTGCTACTGGGTGTGTAATATGGGGGGCTGTGTATAGTGTAGAGTGCTACTGGGTGTGTAATATGGGGGGCTGTGTATAGTGTAGAGTGCTACTGGGTGTGTAATATGGGGGGCTGTGTATAGTGTAGAGTGCTACTGGGTGTGTAATATGGGGGGCTGTGTATAGTGTAGAGTGCTACTGGGTGTGTAATATGGGGGGCTGTGTATAGTGTAGAGTGCTACTGGGTGTGTAATATGGGGGGCTGTGTATAGTGTAGAGTGCTACTGGGTGTGTAATATGGGGGGCTGTGTATAGTGTAGAGTGCTACTGGGTGTGTAATATGGGGGGCTGTGTATAGTGTAGAGTGCTACTGGGTGTAATATGGGATCTGTGTATAATGGAATCTGCTACTGGGCGTGTAATATGGGATCTGTGTATAATGGAATCTGCTACTGGGCGTGTAATATGGGATCTGTGTATAATGGAATCTGCTACTGGGCGTGTAATATGGGATCTGTGTATAATGGAATCTGCTACTGGGCGTGTAATATGGGATTTGTGTATAATGGAATCTGCTACTGGGCGTGTAATATGGGATCTGTGTATAATGGAATCTGCTACTGGGCGTGTAATATGGGATCTGTGTATAATGGAATCTGCTACTGGGCGTGTAATATGGGATCTGTGTATAATGGAATCTGCTACTGGGCGTGTAATATGGGATCTGTGTATAATGGAATCTGCTACTGGGCGTGTAATATGGGATCTGTGTATAATGGAATCTGCTACTGGGCGTGTAATATGGGATCTGTGTATAATGGAATCTGCTACTGGGCGTGTAATATGGGATCTGTGTATAATGTATATATTGTAATTTATTATGGTGCTGTGTGCAAGGCCGTAACTAGGGTGGAGCAGACGATGCCTTGCACACTTTTGATGCCGATCGTCTGCACTTACCCCTATTGTCCAGCTCTGTCTGCATAGTTGACAGTTGCAGCGCTGCCTCCTGTGTATATTAGTGTCAACCCTCGTGCGCTGCTTGGGGTAGCTGGAGTCGTGGAGCGGTGGGTCCCGGAGCTGCTCACAGAAAAGGGTGAGACGTGGAGCTGTGGGTTTCCATTGGTGTAAATGACACACAAACACACACACACACACACACACACACCTTTTTTTCCTCAGGTGTAGCGGCTCTACCTGACGTAATGTGTATAAGGGGCTACCTGGTGTAATGTGTATAAGGTTCTACCTGGCATTATGTGTGTAAGGTTTTACGTGGTGTTCTGTGTGTAAGGGGCTCTACCTGGTGTAATGTGTATAAGGGGTACTACTGTGTAGGGTAATGTGACAAATGTACACTACTGTGCAGGGTAATGTTATGTGAATTCTGTGGCCACGTCACTTCCCCATGAAGCCATGTATATTTTTGGTGCGCACTGTCCCTATTTTAAATTTACGGGGAGGGGAGGCACACAAATTATTTTTATAATATAGAGTAATATAATCTATTCTGGTGCTGTGTGTACTGGGTGTACTATGTATGTATATATCACGCAATCGCACACCAGTGTATATACTGTAGGTTTTCTATTTGTCTGCCTCTTCTCACAAATGTACATGTACACCTATTATTACTCTAGTGTACCTATATTATTACTCTTTTTAAAAAAAAAAATAGTTTTCATCTGCCATTGCAGGACACACCCCTGAATGGCAATAAATACGCCCACAGGTGGGCCTAGACAAGCCCTTTGGGCGGAGCATGACACACCCCATCAACAGAAAGCGAGGCATATTCTGCTGCCATCTGGAATCTCCCTGAAACTAGTTTTCAAAAGTAGGCAAGTATGGAGAAGCTGTGTTCACTTCCTTGGTTGTCAGAGAAGCTATGTTCACTTCTCCAGTTGTCAGAGAAGCTGCGTTTACTTCCTTGGTTGTCAGAGAAGCTATGTTCACTTCCTCAGTTGTCAGATAAGCTGTGTTCACTTCTCCAGTTGTCAGAGAAGCTGCGTTTACTTCCTTGGTTGTCAGAGAAGCTGTGTTCACTACCTTGCTTGTCAGTGAAGCTGAGTTTACTTCCTTGGTTGTCAGAGAAGCTGTGTTCACTCCCTAAGTTGTCAGAGAAGCTGTGTTCACTTCCTCAATTGTCAGAGAAGCTGTGTTCACTTCCTTGGTTATCAGAGAAGCTGTGTTCACTTCCTCAGTTGTCAGAGAAGCTGTGTTCACTTCCTCGGTTGTCAGAGAAGCTGTGTTTACTTCCTTTGTCAGGTAAGCTGTGCTCACTTCCTCTGTTGTCAAGTAAGCTGTGTTCACTTCCTCAGTTGTCAGAGAAACTGTGCTCACTTCCTTTGTTGTCAGGTAAACTGTGTTCACTTCCTTTGTTGTCAGGTAACTGTGGTCGCTGCCTTTGTTGTCAGGTAAGCTGTGGTCACTTCCTTTGTTGTCAGGTAAACTGTGTTCACTTCCTTTGTTGTCAGGTAAACTGTGGTCGCTGCCTTTGTTGTCAGAGAAGCTGTGGTCACTTCCTTTGTTGTCAGAGAAGCTGTGGTCACTTCCTTTGTTGCCAGGTAAACTGTGGTCACTTCCTTTGTTGTCAGGTAAACTGTGGTCACTTCCTTTGTTGTCAGAGAAGCTGTGTTCACTTCTTTTGTTGTCAGGTTAGCTGTGGTCGCTGCCTTTGTTGTCAGGTAAGCTGTGGTCACTTCCTTTGTTGTCAGGTAAACTGTGTTCACTTCCTTTGTTGTCAGGTAAACTGTGGTCGCTGCCTTTGTTGTCAGAGAAGCTGTGGTCACTTCCTTTGTTGTCAGAGAAGCTGTGGTCACTTCCTTTGTTGCCAGGTAAACTGTGGTCACTTCCTTTGTTGTCAGGTAAACTGTGGTCACTTCCTTTGTTGTCAGAGAAGCTGTGTTCACTTCCTTTGTTGTCAGGTAAGCTGTGGTCGCTGCCTTTGTTGTCAGGTAAGCTGTGGTCACTTCCTTTGTTGTCAGGTAAACTGTGTTCACTTCCTTTGTTGTCAGGTAAACTGTGGTCGCTGCCTTTGTTGTCAGAGAAGCTGTGGTCACTTCCTTTGTTGTCAGAGAAGCTGTGGTCACTTCCTTTGTTGCCAGGTAAACTGTGGTCACTTCCTTTGTTGTCAGGTAAACTGTGGTCACTTCCTTTGTTGTCGGGTAAACTGTGGTCACTTCCTTTGTTGTCAGAGAAGCTGTGTTCACTTCTTTTGTTGTCAGGTAAGCTGTGGTCACTTCCTTTGTTGTCAGAGAAGCTGTGTTCACTTCTTTTGTTGTCAGGTAAGCTGTGGTCGCTGCCTTTGTTGTCAGGTAAGCTGTGGTCACTTCCTTTGTTGTCAGGTAAACTGTGTTCACTTCCTTTGTTGTCAGGTAAACTGTGGTCGCTGCCTTTGTTGTCAGAGAAGCTGTGGTCACTTCCTTTGTTGTCAGAGAAGCTGTGGTCACTTCCTTTGTTGCCAGGTAAACTGTGGTCACTTCCTTTGTTGTCAGGTAAACTGTGGTCACTTCCTTTGTTGTCAGAGAAGCTGTGTTCACTTCCTTTGTTGTCAGGTAAGCTGTGGTCGCTGCCTTTGTTGTCAGGTAAACTGTGGTCACTTCCTTTGTTGTCAGGTAAACTGTGTTCACTTCCTTTGTTGTCAGGTAAACTGTGGTCGCTGCCTTTGTTGTCAGAGAAGCTGTGGTCACTTCCTTTGTTGTCAGAGAAGCTGTGGTCACTTCCTTTGTTGCCAGGTAAACTGTGGTCACTTCCTTTGTTGTCAGGTAAACTGTGGTCACTTCCTTTGTTGTCGGGTAAACTGTGGTCACTTCCTTTGTTGTCAGAGAAGCTGTGTTCACTTCCTTTGTTGTCAGGTAAGCTGTGGTCACTTCCTTTGTTGTCAGGTAAACTGTGTTCACTTCCTTTGTTGTCAGGTAAACTGTGGTCGCTGCCTTTGTTGTCAGAGAAGCTGTGTTCACTTCCTTTGTTGTCAGGTAAGCTGTGGTCGCTGCCTTTGTTATCAGGTAAGCTGTGGTCACTCCCTCAGTTGTCAGGTAAACTGTGTTCACTTCCTAAATTCTGTCAGTGACAGAGCAATCTGCGACTCCTTCCTGTAGAATTTATAGGCTGCTCCTCTCTAAATGGCTACGTTCTTTGTGCAGAGAGCCCAAATTAAATCAAATGAAATTAAATGAATTACAATATGTCAGTACACTGCCATGGCAACAGCACCACTGGGCCTGCTAAGGACCAAAAAAGGTTTCTCCTGTCCCGTCTGAGAGGCGATGCACTGAGCGGAGGCCGCTCTGCCGCTTTCCAGCGCTTGTATTATTTATTCTTCCTGACTTTATTTTCTCTAATCTCTGTCTGGTTGCCCCAGTGCAGCTAAACAGAGTAAGTGATTTTTTATTACATCATCAATATAATCTTTAGGTAATCAGCATCCAGGCGTGTGGCAGTGCCCGGTGGCTGTCTCTCTCTGCACATAAACTGCTTCCCCCACTAAATGTTCTCAAGGTTCCATGCACTTTCCATCAGGCTCTACTTTCTAATCCCTGGCCGCAGTGCCTGGGACTTTTACTTCAGTCTTATCTACTGTATAAGGAATTGCATTAATTAAAGGTCAGCATGGAAGCACCACGGACATGACAAATGCTGTTTTACCTGTAAGAGGGCCAACGTTACATTTTACTATCACTGCAGAGGGCGGCCATCTCCACTGGGAACTACAACTCCCTGCATGCTATGCTTCTGATAATTTAAGGCTAAAAAATCCAAGAGTTTGAGCCGGGTTACGGAGATGGACGCAAACCCCTTTTTTCTTTTTTGCAGTTGAGCAATTATCGTCTGCGTCTAAATCGCGCCTGCGCATGTGCTGCAATGTTCAGGATTGTTAGGACTGATTTCAGGGAGTGTCTCAGCCTGCATCTGCAATCCCATATTCCAGCGTGATACCTCCTGCGCGGCCATCCTGCACGTCCATATGGCTACAGTACTTCCTAGAGGTACGATAAGCGACTGATCTGCAGTCGATGCTGCATGTTTGGATGCAGCCGCCAGGGCTATCAAAGCCACCTGCCGGCTTCTAAATACTAATCCAAACGGCAGCGACATGTGCATGTTTTCG
Organism: Pseudophryne corroboree; assembly: GCF_028390025.1. Lineage (NCBI taxonomy): Eukaryota > Metazoa > Chordata > Amphibia > Anura > Myobatrachidae > Pseudophryne > Pseudophryne corroboree. The sequence continues at coordinate 27,748,406 of NC_086444.1, read as the reverse complement.
CACAGTTGCTGCGTGCACATTCGCAGCTGCAAACGCATTAGCGCACATCTCTGAATCATGCTCACAGTGAGCTAAATATCTGCAAACTGTGCTGCATACAAGCGACTACTGGTGCAGCACACAAACTGGCCGGCTCCACCATAAGCTGGAGCAACAATAAATGAATGCACGGTTGCGACGTACTTTATCTCTCTCCACCTTATCACACTCCAAAGCTTAGTAAATGTGTGCTGCATGAATGTAGGATGGGACATAGAAAGACGCAGTTGCATATTGCGGTGGAATAATACAGCACCGCCTGCCGACCGTGCAGAACATCCTCCAACAACTGCTGCGCATACACAGCGGGGCAAACGAGATGCACCGAGGAGCCCTGTTATGACGTCACTACTCTTGCTTTGCAACGATAGCGACAGGAGCTACTGCCGTTGCAGCTTCTCCGTGCCCTGCAGCCATCGCAGCCCCTAAAACACCGGCACCGGCGGATGCATTAACAGTTCTGCTGAAGCACAGCATAGAGGATTACAGCTGAAAACAAAATGTGGCAGAATCGCCCATTGCTCAAAATATATCAAATTCCTTCTGGGAAAGCAGGAACGCATCTACATGCACAATGCATTAATAATAATAATAATAGTAATAATAACAATAATAATAGAACAATAAAATACTGGGGATTGATTAAGGGGATAATTGGAAAGGCTGCAATCTGTGCAGCCTGTAAGGGCCTAGCCTCGGACTCTCAGCGGGCGGTCCGGCTGACCGTTAGTAAGCACAGTAACGAGGCGCGAGGCAGGAAGGTGAATACAGAAGCAGATACTGTACGCTTCAGCACGTCGGCTGCTCGGAGGTACAATGCATTGAGGAGATCACAGCCTCTCACTTCCTGACACAATTAGCGCTGCCGCTGTACTTTATCTCCAACGTGGATTACATTAATGAAAGATTTTGTTTTCCTTCTACCGTAATTTTTTTTTTTTTAACAGTTCATCGTATGCAGGACGCTAATGTGCTTTTACATTGTAACATTCGTTTTGCTTTTATTTTATTTTTTTATATGCTTTATTTCAAATGGCAATTATGTCCGATTGAAATCTTTCTCACAGCGTTGAAACTTTCCCGTGGCAGTAACGCTGCAGCGCTTCATGTGGTCAATTAAATTATAATTTTTTTTGTGGAGGTAGAACTGTACTGGATATATGTAGCGATAGGCAGCCTTTGTATAAACACACACACACACACACACACACACACACACTCATAAGAGTGAGAGAGAAAGTGTATCTTGTGTTAGGCCCCACACCATCTGCGTTTCAGTTCACATCATATTGCATGAATAGGTGACACAGTACAGTGTGCTTATATTGTAAATAACATTATCTAGACAAAGTGCAACATGGTATACTATTTACAGTGCTAGAACCCATTATAATTTCACAAGTCTATATTTTAAGAGGGAGCTGTAAATGACTGATAGATATGGGGAGTGGCAAAAATAGAGGATAAAGGTAGCAGTACAAAATCAATAATGCAAAATGTCTTCTACAGTATTAGTAAGGAGAGAGGGAGATCGGAGGTTTTTAGGGGGTAATTCAGATCTGATCGTAGATGTGCTAAATTTAGCATACCTATGATCATTTACTCTGACATGCGGGATGACGCCCAGCACAGGGCTAGTCCACCCCGCATGTCAGCCCCGACCCCCAGCCCCCCCCCCTTCCCCTGCACAGGGACGATAGCATTGCACAGTGGCAATGCTTTTGTACCTTAAAAGTAGCCCCCTGCCAGCGCAGCTCCTGCGCGCTGCATCCTGGGTCGTAGCAGCTGCGTGTGATGTCACACAGCCGCCACGGCCCGCCAACCCAATGGTCCGGACACGCCTCCGTTGTCCAAACAGCGCCCCACCAACGGCATTCTAACACCGCTGGCACGCCCCCCTCCCGCCCCGCGTCTCACTGGCTGCACATACTCAGTGTGCCCGCCGCGCGAATGCACTGCGCATACTAATTCAGACTGCGATCGCTGCTGCTGCAGAGATCCAGTCTGAATTACCCCCTTAGTTACATAGATAATGGACCTTATAAATATAATGACATCGGCGGGCAGAATTTTCTCTGTTACAATAGGATAAAGCTTATTGACTTGGCCAACCAATGGCGACTGTCCTGAATTTGCAGTGTTGGTTACGGGTACATACTAAGTGAAAGCAGCCAGGACCAGAGTACAACATCTCCATACGTCTTTAACCACCTCCCTGTCACGACCCAGTCACCACCCAGGAACCCAGCCCCTTACATTTCTGCTCCCGTGCGTCTAAATTTGTTCTGCGACTCTGCACAAAATCAGGAAGTGTGCGTGGTGTACCTCAGATGCATGAAAAACATTGCTCCACTGCATCTGTCATCGCCACCGCCTCTAAATCAGAATCAGGTCCTCATGTGTAAGACCATGGTGGTTTAGATGGTGGAATGGCTTGCACAAGAGAAGGCACGACCATAAAGCAATGGCTTAGTACAGCTATAATAATCAGTTACTAACCCATCATGGGGGGTCATTCCGAGTTGATCGCTAGCTGCTTTCGTTCGCTGCGCAGCGATCAGGCAAAAAATCGGCACTTCTGCGTATGCGGCGCAATGCACACGCACAATGTACTATTACAACGACCGATGTAGTTTCACACAAGGTCTAGCGAAGCATTTCAGTTGCACTGGTGGCCGCAGAGTTATTGACATGAAGTGGGCGTTTCTGGGTGTCAACTGACCATTTTCAGGGAGTGATCGGAAAAACGCAGGCGTGCAAGGAAAAACGCAGGCATGGCTGGGTGAACGCTGGGTGGGTGTGTGACGTCAAAACAGGAACTGAACAGTCTGAAGTGATCGCAAGCGCTGAGTAGGTCTGTAGCTACTCTGAAACTGGACAAAGTTATTTTGTAGCCGCTCTGCGATACATTCATTCGCACTTCTGCTAAGCTAAAATACACTCCCAGTGGGAGGCGGCATAGCGTTTGCACGGCTGCTAAAAACTGCTAGCGAGCGATCAATTCGGAATGACCCCCGATTGTTTCCATTTTTGCAATTTTTAAAACTCTACTATGTTATGTAGAAACTCCTGACACCAAGGGCACAATGTTTATTTCAGATGGAAAATGTTTTAATGTCTGCGGTTTTTTTATTTTCTTTTTGAAAGAACTATTTACAGTACGTGCCTTGTGCATAATGTGCCAGAGGGAGTCAAGGATAATGTTAAATGGACAGAAAAGTACTAACTTCTGAGAATCTGAGGTTCATTGTAAAGTCTCCTGCACTAGTTCATACTGTAAATGACACGGTGGAAATAAATGCACATTGCAGTGATAACGTTCTGCAGTATACAAGGATCAGGACCGGATTAAGGCTGGTGGGGGCCCCGGGCAACGAACGTGTGGGGGCCCCCACCACTAAAAATTGCAGCCAAAGAACCCCTCCCCCCCCCCCGTGCGCGGGCGTGTCGGCGGGCACTCGCACACTCACATACATACACACTCACATACATACTCACCCACATACGGAGCAGCAGCTTTACAGCAGCGCACGCCGGCAGCTCAGTCAGTATCTCGCGGGGCAGGGAAGTGAAATCCCGTGAGACACTGACTGAGCCGCTGGCGTGCGTTACTGCGTCACACATTAGGGGCAGGGCCAGATTAACTAAGGGGCGGGTGGAGCTACAGCTCCAGGCCTCCACATAGAAATAGGCCCATCGTCCTGGCAGGAGGATGGTGACCAGCTGCACATCTGGCCAAACAAGCAGAAATCGGTTCCGGTATGAATGGTCGACCATGTTATTAGTGCACTAATTGGGGTTCCCAGTCACTTTACGCAAAAAACGACACCAAAAAAAGTAAAAAAAACTCATGTCGACCTTTTCATATGTCGACCTTTCGTGTGTCGACCATTTTCATGTGTCGACCATGTGTCCATGTCGACCATGTCAATGTCGACCAATAGTGGTCGACCTAACGACTGTCGACCATAACATGGTCGACCATGTGAACGGATACCGCAGAAATCACAGGTATTAAAATAGTTTTTGTAGTTTTCTCACAAAATGATGCAATTTTTCTATGTTTATGCATTTAGGGAGACAGTGGGGCTCATATTGTATAGGGTGTACACACTCACGTGGCTCTGACCACATTCACACCGCACTCATCACAGCTCCTACCCTCTCAGTATAGGCCCTTGAAAACTTTCAGCTCCAGGCCCATGTGGCCCTTAATCCGGCCCTGGTTAAGGGCCCCCCACAGACTGCATTTTAAATCGGAGCAGTCTCTGTCAGCAGCCGCCGAGGAGCTTCGTGTACACTCTGTACATGGAGCTCCTCGGCGGCTGCTGAGGGAGACTGCTCCAATTTATAAAGCAGTCTGTGGGAGCCCCTACTGTGTGGGGGCCCCGGGACGGCTGCCCTTGTCGCCCCTAGGACAATCCGGCTCTGACAAGGATCAAGGAATTTGGCATGCAGAACTGGTGCAGACCGCACTCTGTGATTACAGCTCGGGCGGAGGTGGAAGGTTGAATTAGAGCAGAGGACTAATGGCCCATACACACTATGCAATATCATTTACGATTTGAACAATATTGTTCCTTTCTGAATGATATTGTATAATGTGTATGCTTGATCCGACGTACGATGCGTGCTCCCGCGGGTCGCCTGCTCTTGATGAGGCGATATAGTGTGCTTTTGTACTCCAGTGATGACTTTATTTGTAGACATCGTTTGACATCGTTTGTAGTCTGTACACACAATCCGATCCGATATGATAGCTTATACAATATCATACGATATTGTATTGTATGGGATCGCATAATGTGTACATACCATTAAGGAGGTGGGCTGCTGGTGGGAGGGACTAGAGGCACGTGGCTCTCACAATATCACCTCACCGGCAGGCAGCGCGGCAGCCAAGCACAGTGTGAATAGAATTACACCCCTTCCATGTTTTCTGTCCGTCTTGACGTCGGACGTATGTCCTTGATTCCGGACTGTCCAGAGTAATCCAGTAAACGTTCCCTATCACTCACTCAAACTGCATCTAAATCCTCACTGCGACCGGCGCCTCTAGGCCATCGCTGTACAAGCGGAGTGCGACTCTGATGCCTGCGCAGTAGCAAAAACTTCAGCCAACTGCGAAAAACATTGAAATTGCGCCCACCTATGACATGTTCTTGCAGTGTGAATATCAAATTACATTTCTAATGTTTTTTTCCTAGCGATGACAAATTTACCGTCAGTAAACTTACACATTGGCCCTCATTCCGAGTTGTTCGCTCGCAAGGCGAATGTAGCAGAGTTACACACGCTAAGCCGCCGCCTACTGGGAGTGAATCTTAGCTTCTTAAAATTGCGACCGACGTACGCGCAATATTGCGATTACAAACGAGTTAGCAGTTTCAGAGTAGCTCCAGACTTACTCTGCCTGTGCGATCATTTCAGTGCTTGTCGTTCCTGGTTGACGTCACAAACACACCCAGCGTTCGCCCAGGCACTCCCACCGTTTCTCCGGCCACTCCTGCGTTTTTTCCGGAAACGGTAGCGTTTTCAGCCACACGCCCCTGAAACGCCGTGTTTCCGCCCAGTAACACCCATTTCCTGTCAATCACATTACGATCGCCGGAGCGAAGAAAAAGCCGTGAGTAAAATTACTTTCATCATAGTAAAGTTACTTGGCGCAGTCGCAGTGCGAACATTGCGCATGCGTACTAAGCGGATTTTCACTGCGATGCGATGAAAAATACCGAGCGAACAACTCGGAATGAGGGCCCTTGTGCGTTTCTCACCACTAAAACGCAGACCCTTAGTACAGCCTACTTTGTAGGGTATTAACCACAAGGATACGCCAAAGTCTTCATCAATCGGCGCTATAGACGCCTGACATGGAAGAGACAGCCTTATCTGCAAACAGATCCCTTTATAAATGATGTTTTTTGCTTTCTCCATTCAGCTTCTATAAATCTTTAGTTTGTTCTGCATATGTTCCTAGTTAAAGGGGGGGAGATAAAGATCGCTTGCTTAGTTGCACTGAATTGCATTAAACTGCAATTCAGGGCGTAAATAAATCAAGTCTCTTTTCCAGGAATATTCAGGATGTGATTGGATACAGCCGAGACAAAATGACTCTGAAATCAAGCAAGGGGCTTAGGAAACTTGCAATTCAGCCATAAGTACAAGCGCTCTGACAGGCTACACTGACAATTTCTCTCCCGGCTCCCTGAGAGAAAGGGTGGAACGAGGCTCGGATGCAAAATTATTTATTTCTTTGTGCTTATGAAGGCAAGCGGTGGACGCAAAACTGGGACAACAGCAACGTTAGCAGACACTGGATAGTCAATAAATCCTGCAGATGCGGCTGGCGGTGCCAACGCCACAGTGTTCTACAGCCGTCCAGGTGGCAATTGATTTTTGATTGGCTGCTGGAACAGAAGATACGGAAACAGTAATTAGTCATTTTGTTGCATAAAGTACATTCATCATTATTCTCTACTCCCTGCCCAAAGCAACAGTAGACTCACAGCGAGATAGTGCAGTGATAGCGCAGTGTGCAACCGGCGGGTCTGGTGCTACCACCAAATCCTTCTTACTGCAGAAAAGCCTCCTGGAAGGCAAATCTTGGTACAAAATCCCAGGTACAAAAGATGGAGCTGCTATTGTTTGAATAATGCTTGCACTGGGTTAATAGTGGCAGAATAACACACGTGGCCTGCTTCGTGCGCACTATTGTGCTGTTCATGTAGTTGAGCGATTATTTGCTACAGCGCATGCACGAAAAAAATCGTAAAACCCACACGGCACACGCCGGATTTCTAGAGAGGAGTTTCCAAATGCAATCCACAGTCTCACACTCAGGAAGTGCGGGAGTCTGGGAGAGCGGCAGAAGATCCCAGTAACGACCCTGGGCATTAATGTAAACATTGATCTTTTTAAACACTGGATACTGTATGGAGTACAGTATTAATATTTCACACTATAGATGCTTTAGTATAGGCTGCATCAAACATATTTAGATAATATAAATAAGTGGTCAGGAAAAGGTTAAACATCCCATAATAAATAAATACACAAATATAACATAATAAAATAGATTCAGTACTGCACTTTCTAAGCACACATTCTCCCACCTCATGGTAAGGCTCCTGTCTCTTCTTCCTGGCAGTTACTCTTTGGTCAGTGCACTGATTGAGGACTCTTGGTAATTCAGATCTGATCACTGGGCTGCGTTTTTTGCTGTCCTGCAATCAGATAGTCGCCGCCTAAAGGCTGATCGGGGCCGCAGTTGACGTCAGACACCCTCCCTGAAAACTCTTGGACACGCCTGCGTTTTTTCCTGGACACTCCCAGAAAATGGTCAGTTGCCACCTACAAACGATCTCTTTCTGTCAATCACCTTACGAACGCCCGAGCGAATGGATCCTTCGCACCGTCCTGTTGCTGACCGGCGATGCCCATTGTAGCTGGCCGACGCGCCTGCTCATTCCAGTGCTTACACATGCGTAGTTTGGACCTGGTCGCCCATTGTGCAAAAACGCAGATCTGAATTACCCCCTCAGATCCACACACACAACAAACATGGTAGAAGAAGCTGCTACCACTGGACATATGCATCAGCTCTGCTCTGTCCCTCCAACTGCATAATGTGGCGGCAGCTCTAGTAATAGTATCATATACCATTGCTATTGTTGTCATAATTTGACCCACTTGCCAAGAGTTTGCAAACGCATATGCAAATGCAGAGGGGGGGGTGTTCCAGTTGCCCAGAACCCCTATTCACCCATATGCGTTTGCATGCATGCATTACAATCGTGGTAGCACAAATGGAGCAGTAATGCTATGGGTGTCCCTGGGAAAAGTGACTGGGAGGCGGCCTGAAGTGGGCGTGTTATGTGGCGTAGGTGTGTCAGATGTACCGCCACAGAGGCCATGTTCAGAGGGAGACACTACGCCTACCATAGAGAGGTGCAACTGTCAAGGGTGCGCAATGGTGGATTGTCTAGTACACAGGCACTCAAACTCTGTCCTCAGGACCCCACACAATTCATATTTTCCTGGTCACCAGTGAATTTTTAAAATGTGACAGTTGGTGATACACAGTGCACATGCCGGGTGGCCTGTGTGGGGTCCTGAGGACCGAGTTTGAGAACCCATGGTCTAGAACCACCAGTGGTGTTACAGCATGCACAGGCACTGCCATTGAGCGTCTCAGGACGATGTCCTGTCTCTATCTTGGCCCACTACACTCTAGCTGGCGGCGCAGTCGTTTTTGAGCGCTGGTGTCACTAGGAGACCCTAACGCTGTGATAGAAACTGACATGCATCCGCAGGACTCCTGGAAAATGGAGCGGCGACCATTATTACTCCCTAGGAGGACAGGGCATGTAAGATACCACCGCAACGTCACTTACTGTAGGTCCTTGAGAAAGTGGCAAAACATAAAGAGGCTTTCCAGCTCCCCGTTACCGGCTCTGCACTGCCAAACGTGAGGTAATTTTGTGTAATATACAGTTACAATCCGTCAGTCAGTCATCACCTTGTGTTCCCGTCTCAGATAAGCACTTTAATACGGATCATTTACATTTCTCTACCAGATCCTTACTAGCGCTGAATCCCTATAGGAAACTCTTACAAGCGTCTTGCACATCTGCCAGACCGTCCGGCACAGACAGGTATCAGGCAGCACAAAGGAAAATTGAGTTTAAAACGATGTCCGCATTTGGAAAGTTTGGAAGAAATGAGATACTGTACAAGGAGCTGAGCGCCTCGGGAGGGTTCCTAATCCTTTTAGAACTCTGCCCAGTCAGTTAGGAACATGCATTATAATGCACATTACACTTCATAATGTATACAATTTATTGTTCTGTGTGAGCCGGGGTTGGCAGTCGTAGTGTAACTGCAACGTCCGCCCGGAGAGTCTCAGCCAGCTCATCTCACAGGAGGGGAAAAGGAGCCTCTGGGGCGCTGCATTATTTACCGTCTTCTTCCTTGTAAGACCTTGAGACGGCGCAAGGGAAACTTCTTCCAGATACTTTGAGCCGTCTCTGGTTTTGATGCGAGAAGTTGCTGTGATTAAGATTCTGTGTATGTATAGATCTGACTGCCCCAAAAAAGGTGGCACATTCCTGGTCTGTAGTCTTATGATTATATATATAATTATATACAGATGGAGCCCTGCTGATCTATCCCTTTAATAGGATTAACTGAGCCAGGACATTCGGGCTTAATCCCCTGTTGTATTGTTCTCTCTGTATTGTATTGCAGCTGAGAACAATAAATGGTGCACCTAGGCACAGCAGAGAAGCCAAGACGAGCAAGGCTCCAGGGCCCTCATTCTGAGTCGTTCGCTCGGTATTTTTCATCGCATCGCAATGAAAATCCGCTTAGTACGCATGCGCAATATTCGCACTGCGACTGCGCCAAGTAATTTAACAATGAAGATAGTATTTTTACTCACGGCTTTTTCATCGCTCCGGCGATCGTAATGTGATTGACAGGAAATGGGTGTTACTGGGCGGAAACACGGCGTTTTATGGGCGTGTGGCTGAAAACGCTACCGTTTCCGGAAAAAACGCAGGAGTGGCCGGAGAAATGGGGGAGTGGTTGGGCGAACGCTGGGTGTGTTTGTGACGTCAAACCAGGAACGACAAGCACTGAACTGATCGCACAGGCAGAGTAAGTGTGGAGCTACTCTAAAACTGCTAAGTAGTTTGTAATCGCAATATTGCGAATACATCGGTCGCAATTTTAAGATGCTAAGATACACTCCCAGTAGGCGGCGGCTTAGCGTGTGTAACTCTGCTAAATTCGCCTTGCGACCGATCAACTCGGAATGAGGGCCCATATGTATATTTGTGTGTGTGTGTGTGTGTGTGTGTGTGTGTGTGTGTGTTTATATTGCTGTCAATGTGCCTGATTCATAACTAACGTCGCCGCAGATGCAATTTTGTTACCCAGTTAGGGAAAATATGTGAATGTAACATCCGCCGAAATTTGTATAGAGACGCCCATCGGAAACTTTGCGCATTCCCACAACCGTGTAAACACTCGCAGCATCGACTCCAGAAAACACTGACTGCTTGAGTAGGTCTACGGTCAGTCGGTCACTGAGAATGGGCGCCGCGACCGGGACGCCGGAGACATATAGGATCGCAGTTGGCGGCTGATGCACACCGTGCAGATGGTCCCGACACTGTTGCGTTTTTGTTGGCACTTGCCGTTACTTTCCACAGAACTGCCGCTCCCTGTCATTCACTTGCGAATGAATCCTCACTGTGAGCGTAATGGCAAATCCGTCGATGTGCCTGCGCATTGCGGCAATGACGTGCGTAGTCCACCGATAATCACCCAATTGCAGGAACATCACAACTGTGATTCAGGCCCAATCACTTGCTCACTGTTGCCAGTAGACTAGGAATGGCCCTCAAACTTTAATGTTTAGCAACTATCGATGGTTTTGCCATTGATGGTGGAGATATGCTAATGTTTTCCCCCCTCCCCTCCCCTCCTGCTCATCGGTGCTTGGCACTGCCTCCCCCCTTCATTAAGTCACTTAGCCCGATTGGCTCCCTGCCTACATTTGACCCATATTAGTGATGACCATTGATCATTTATGCACTGATGGTTTTCCATTTACGATTTCCTGTCATCAATGTAAAGTGCAGATAGCACCATCGATGGAGCCCATCCATAGTGAATCATTTAATGGCCTTCCCTACAGCAAACTGTGCCTAAGTTGTGGACCTACAATCAGGGAGTGTGGCATGCTTTCATCTTGATATGGCAATGTCTGGTGTGACACAACAACTACACAATATTCTCACGTTACACGGTGAAGGGATTTATTCTCACACCTCTATCACATGACCTAAGAGGCATGATGGCTTGCGTTGGGTGACACACGGAACATTAGACTGGAGCAAAGTTCCAGAAAGACACAGCGCTGTCAGTGATAACCAGATCAGAGTTTTACCTTTTTTCCTTTTTTGACATCACTAGAAAAGAACAGAATCTCATTAGATGTTGCACTGGTGCACGAGTAACTATCCAAAAAAATGAGAAGCACCTGGCAGTGACGCGGAGACCGCATGCATATCACATAACCTGTACAAAGTGATTATCTGGATAATTGCAGGCCATTGTTTTGTGTAATCAGCCGCGAGACGTCAGAGTGGCTCCCCGCGGTTCTTTATCACATAGGAAACCATAGGCCTAATTCAGACCTGATCGCACACTAGGTTTTTTACGTTGCGCCGTGATCAGGTCAGAACTGCGCATGCGTATGCACCGCAATGCGCAGGCGCGTCGCAAAGGTACAAAGCGGATCGTTGCTGTGCGATGGGTTTTACGAAGAATCCATTCGCACAGCCGTTCGCAAAGGACATTGACAGGAAGAAGGCGTTTGTGGGTGGCATCTGACCGTTTTCTGGGAGTGTTTGGAAAAACGCAGGCGTGTCCAAGTGTTTGCAGGGCGGGTGTCTGACGTCAATTCCGGGACCAGGCAGGCTGAAGTGATCGCAGCGGCTGAGTAAGTTCTGGGCAACTCAGAAACGGCACAAACATTTTTTGCACAAATACACTCCCCTATGAGCGGCAACTATCTGCTCGCAGCAGTGCAAAAACCCCTGGCGAGCGGTCAGGTCTGAATTAGGCCCCATGTGCACAGAGAGATATCTGCTTCTTCCAGGGGACAGACTTTCCCAAACAACTCTGACACAGGTGGATGCTGGAATCAAGGGGGTGTGGTCACTTTGTCAAAATCAATGCTGTCAACAGTAAGAATTTCAACAGCATTATGCCGATGGGACAATGCCGACCCACTTGTAATGTGTTTTTATTCATTTTAACCATGTTGGAGCTATAACTTTAAACATGGTAGTAAAGCTTCCTTGTTAAAGTTAGAATGCCGACCCAGTTAAAATATGTATTAGGTCACGTGACAACGGCATCAGTCTCCCATCGACAATTCAATTGTTGACAGAATTAATGTCGGCGTATTGTGTGTATTCTGAAAGTGGTTGTGGACACTTTTATACCCTGGATTTTTTATATTCCTTGTCCCATTAAATTCAAATATTAATTTCTGTACACACATAGAGGACATACGGAGTGTAAAAGCAGCACGGAGGGTTCCTTAAAGGAGTTATTCACCTTCCCATAACTTTAGTTTATTAACTTAGACGGGATCGGCGGCAGCTATTTATTAAAATTTTTTTGGGGGGAATAAATTCCTTTTGTATTTCTTAGAGCTGTATTTATAACACTAAACAGAATTGTGTGTTGCCTGGGGATACGTCATAGTGCTCTTCCCTGTATACAAAACAGAGAGTAGGGGCTGCGCTGTATCCATATGGTGGAAAACGAATCAAGCCCCATGTGCGGTGTGGGGCTGGTGCAGAGTTGGGGGGGGTTAAGCAGATTTCTTCAGTTTCTTACCGGTGCTGGAATGTTGCAAAATGTGCAGCGAGGATGATTGTCAGCCTCTTCTGATTGGCTAATTATCCATCCCACTGATACTGTTGCTATTGTTAGATTGGCTTTCTGCAATCTGTCCGCATTAATTCACTGATACAGTATTTGTGGCACGGAAGCAGTGATTACCATTTGGTAAGACAACCAATGTTTGTATTTAATCAAACTGAATTATTTTTTATTATTTTTTTTATGCATCTGCATTTTATTGTATTTTCCATGGTCAATGTGACTTTATTATATATTTAAGAACACTGTTCAGGCACAAACATACTATACACCCCTGCTCTCTACTGGCATAGACAAACATACACCACCGTATATACAGATGGATTCCTGCTCATCTATCCCTTTAATAGGATTAAGTGAGCCAGCTGCTGTAATGACTTAAATCCCCTGCTGTATTGTTCTCTCTGTATTGTATTGCAGCTGAGAACAATAGATGAAAGGTTTATGCTAATAATCCTTGGTGCACCTAGGTGCAGCAGAGAAGCTTAGATGAGCAAGGCTCCACCTGTACACCACTGCTCTCTCCTGCGTAGACCAAGCATATCTGCTTCTGCTCTCTCCCTGTTGTAACTAGAGATGTGCGGTTCGGTTCGTTAGGAATCCAAACCCACCTGAATTTTGCGAACCAAACCAAATCCAGATCGGATCTACCGAGGAGATCCAAACTGAGTCCCAGTTCGGAATTGGGATTTTAAATCGGAATTTCAGGTTTGGGGTTGCAAACATTACGTAATTTTAGCTGTTTTTATCCATCTTCGAGAAATCCAAGACCCAAGGTTCCAATTTTAAACCCGAATTCCGAACCCAAAACCAAAACACGACAATGAAATTAGAACCAAAACCAACATAAGACTCCGCGGCCACGCACATCTCTAGTTTTGTAACTGAGGTACTAATACTACTGCCATCAAACGGGTGCATACTGCACTGTCTCTGCAGCCTATGTAAAATGTAATTTATGGGGGGCTGTTTTGTCTGCATTTTTGTAACATCAGCCCCAAATGGAATATTTTTTAAAAACTCGTCCAAATCATCAGAAGAAGCGAGTGTATGAACCAGCTCATAATCAATAAAACTCTTATAAATCTCTATATACCCATAATAATAAAAGCCTCCACTTCATAATGTATCACGATGACTGTTTTGCCAGGAAACTTGAACTCTGCTCGCCTCTTATGGCGGCATGTCTTCCATTACAACCAGTGGCGGTAACAGCCCGCAAGCTTGCATCACCCATACTGAAGCTCACACAGGTCAGCCTCCCATCCCTGCCTTTCTCCATTGCACCATTAGCAATAGCCCGTAAGTTGGGTGTGTGAGGATTTCGTGCAGCAACAGCGACCCTGCTTACCAGTCACAATCTGTGTTTCTCTTCCACTAACTTCTCATCAATCTTCATATGTTTGACCTGACATTCCCCATCTATCTACCGACTGTTTCCTCCAGCTCAGCTTTGCAGTTATTTGTGGAACAGAAATCAGAACTTTCAACATTTAACAAGTTACTCTTTGATTTATGCTTCTATAAATTGTACTCATTGTGTGCGGTGAAGGACATATACCGGGCTCAGGGAGACATTGCGTCCTGCACATGAGAGCTTCCTTCATATTCCTCAGTGATAACACCGCTCTCAATCACTGATAGAATAAGCACCATCAGGCCCCTGGCACACGCTGGGCCCCCAAAGTTGCCATCCTGAAATGAGAGAGAGAGAGAGAATATCAGATGCTAGACCGCCATCAGCAGGGCTAGACCGGCATTAGCAGGACTAGATGGCAATCAGCAGGGCTAGACCGGCATCAGCAGGGCTAGACCGGCATCAGCAGAGATAGACCACCATCAGCAGGGCTAGACCGGCATCAGCAGGGCTAGACCGGCATCAGCAAGGCTAGACCGGCATCAGCAGGGCTAGACCGGTATCAGCAGAGCTAGACCGCCATCAGCAGGGCTAGACCGATATCAGCAGAGCTAGACCGGCATCAGCAGGGCTAGACGGCCATCAGCAGGGCTAGATGGCCATCAGTAGGGCTAGACGGCTATCAGCAGGGCTAGACCGGCATCAGCAGGCCTAGACCACCATCAGCAGGACTAGACCACCATCACCAGGACTAAACCGCCATCACCAGGACTAGACCACCATCAGCAGGGCTAGACCGGCATCAGCAGAGCTAGAACGGCATCAGCAGGCCTAGACCGCCATCAGCAGGACTAGACCTCCATCAGCAGGGCTAGACCGGCATCAGCAAGGCAACTATATCCCGTCCTGCCAACTATGTAAGGGGGAGGTCACAGCATGCTGGAGCCCTGTCTACATGCTACAACTGAGCAGGGAAGCCGTCACACCCGCCCACCACATTTGCACGAGACAGAATAGTTTTTTGCGTCCTCATGGTCACCACCCAGTAACCACCCAGAAATGGGCATTTTACGGATACTGTTCTTTGCCGACGTACTCTGAATTCTACATCATAGTTATATTTGTAATTTTTTTGGGTTGATTGATTTTTTTTTTACATGGACATATTGTATCATTGTATCACTGGTTCTCCTCCTAATGGTGACAGTCAGATCAGAATTGCAAAGAGACCCATACATTTTTGATAGGCATCCCCGTGCGGTGATGGGGGAAGGGTACGGGTGAATGACATCGGAGGCCGTGTTCGGAGCCAAATTCCTATGGACAGTCTGAGCAACCATAGGGCAGAAATTTGCAGAAGCGACCGGTGAATATCTGTCCACCCCTGAATCGTTCCCTTGCGAAGATGTAGCAGAGTCCTGGATTCCTGGTGGCACAAAATCTGGATTTTAAGCTTGGATGCGCAAGAAATATTAGAAGAATTGTTTGTGCAATATCATAACATATAACACAGATTTATACTGTAGATATACGCACACAGTGGTCTAATGTTTAGCACCCCCCCCCCCCCCATCATATATTATATGCATGCATGTTCTATTAGCTTATGTATAAGGACACGTGCTCAAGTTGAATAAGAAGTAAAGGCCACATGTCTCCTGGGAATTGCTAAACTAAGACCTAGTATAAACCTCTGAAGTTTTTTCGCCATCTTGCAGACCAGACCCCACCTGATCAGTCTAGGCGCTGAAACACACCATAAATATGAAACTTTACCAGAGCTGTCTGTGGTTGGGAATAATTTACTGTGCAGCCCTGGGAGAAAAAAAAAAAAGATAATTACAAGATGAAGGATTGAGAGCAGTACCTCCGATTGCAAATTATATCATATAACAGTGGCTCGGGTCAAGGAAATATATTGAGGAAATCATTTATGATGTAATGATAAAACTAAATTTAACTGAGTTATGGGCATTAATTATGATTCCAAAGAGCAGTTAATTATACTTTTGTGACTTTTATATTCAGAACTCTCCCGGTATTCCTTTGGAGTATGTCACAGATGGGTTTATTTTCAGAGTAAAGTGGACACTGCGGAACGAGCACCATGAATCGTACGTATTAATTGTTCCTCTGACAGTCTCTGTTAATGAATGACAAACTCTTACTTAATGACATGGTTGAAACTGCACAAATCGCACAACGACCAGTTTGATTGTGACCATACAGTCTATGGACTGGCCTACATACAGTTATGGACTGGCCTCCATACAGTTGATGGGCTGGCCTCCATACAGTTATGGACTGGCCTCCATACAGTTTATGGGATGACCTCAATATAGTCTATGGGCTGGCCTCCTTACAGTCCATGGTCTGGCCTCCATACAGTCTATAGGCTGGCCTCCATACAGTCTATAGGCTGGCCTCCATACAGTCTATGGACTGGCCTCCATACAGTCTATGGACTGGCCTCCTCCTTACAGTCTATGTGCTGACCACCATACAGTCTATGGACTGGCCTCCATACAGTCTATGGCTGGCCTCCATACAGTTATGGACTGACCTTCATAAGTCTATGGGCTGGCCTCCATACAGTCTATGGGATGACCTCCATATAGTCTATGGGCTGGCCTCCTTATAGTCCATGGTTGGGCCTCCATACAGTCTACAGGATGGCCTACATACAGTCTATGGGCTGGCCTCCATACAGTCTATGGCTGGCCTCCATACAGTTATGGACTGGCCTTCATACAGGCTATGGGCTGGCCTCCATAAAGTATATGGGATGACCTCCATATAGTCTATGGGCTGGCCTCCTTATAGTCCATGGTCAGGCCTCCATACAGTCTACAGGATGGCCTCCATACAGTCTATGGACTGGCCTCCATATAGTCTATAGACTGGCCTCCATACAGTCTATGGGCTGGCCTCCTCCTTACAGTCTATGTGCTGACCTCCATACAGTCTATGGACTGGCCTCCATACATTCTATGGACTGGCCTCTCTACAGTTTATGGACTGGCCTCCCTACGGTCTGTGGGCTAGCCTCCATACAGTCTACGGAATGGTCTCCATACAGTCAATGGACTGGCCTCCACCATACAGTCCATGAACTGGCCTCATTTCTCAAGACCCCACCACAGATCAGAATGAGTTGGCACCTTTGTCTTTACATCTGTATTTGCAGATATTGGGGTTTATTCTGGTTTGGGAGCAAATAGAGATTAAGGCTTTGTGGGTCCTGGAGTACTTGAGACTTAGGAGCCCATAATTGCAACATTTGGAGGATCACACCATCGGCATGTACATGAAAGTGGACTTGGTCACACATCACGCCCCCATGTCATGTCACACAGGGGGCATGTACAAGGCTTCCTCAGCTACCGGGCTGCCACCTACCTGCATTGTAATAATGAGGTTGGATATTTAAGTACAGTATATACTGTATGACTGTATTGCATTAAGGGTGAATATTATATATATACTGCATGGATGCAGTGCCAATAAGAATATATATTACTCTATATACAGCATACTGCATGGATGTATTGTGATAAGATTGGATATTATATATACTGTATGACTGCTGTGTGATGAGTTTGGATATTACAGTATATACAGTATATTGCATGACTGTCTTGCGATGATGTTTTATATTATATTTACTGCATGACTGCTGCGTGATGAGCTTGAACATTTTATATACTGCATGACTGCTGTGTGATGAGGTTGAACATTATATATAATGCATGACTCTTGCGATGATGTTAGATATTATATATACTGCATGACTGCCTTGTGATGAGGTTGGATATTATATATACTGCATGACTGCTGTGTGATGAGGTTGGATATTATATATACTGCATGACTGCCTTGTGATGAGGTTGGATATTATATATACTGCATGACTGCTGTGTGATGAGGTTGGATATTATATATACTGCATGACTGCCTTGTGATGAGGTTGGCTATATACTGCATGACTGCTGTGTGATGAGGTTGAACATTATATATTACCATAGGCGTGCGCAGCACATTTTATTAGGGGGTGCACTGTTGGAGGGGTGTCTCTAGCATCGCCTTTTGGGCGTGTCTAGCACCATCTATTGACGGTTAATGCAATATAAAATACCCACCCTTGTACCAATCCTAATAAAGCAGATGCATTGTCAGATGTTTTGGTGTGCACCAAACAAACACCGCTGATGGCGCTCACTGCAATTGCACTGCTCCTCCTCAGCCTGGTCTGGCTCCCCCTCTCTTTCACCTGACACTGACAGTCACAGATTAGTACTGCTGCTGCTGGAGAAATGCGTGACGTGTCAATGCTGCTGCCGACCGCCTGCCAGTATTGAACGCTGGCTGCATGCTGCTCCTCATCAGTGGCTGGCATTTGCATAGAATAGAAGGAGAGAGGTGGGCGTGTGGCGGGTATGACGGGTGGGCATGCGAGCAGCATGACATCATCACATTACATCACGCTGTTTTTGTACATGGAAGTGGAGCCGGGAGTTTGAAAGCCAGTGGCAGTGGAACCCTTGATTAACCCAGCCATCCAGTCAGTAATGCAGTCCTGACAGGGTGCCTGCTCGGGGATCACTGTATCAGGCATGTGAGATCGGGGTACCGGACATTAGGGGGTGCCTGTGCGCACCAGGCACCCCCCCCCTGCGCACGCCTATGTATATTACTGCATGACTCTCTTGCGATGATGTTAGATATTATATATACAGTACTGCATGACTGCCTTGTGATGAGGTTGGATATTTTATATACTGCATGACTGCTGTGTGACGAGGTTGGATATTGAATATACTGCATGACTGTCTTGTGATGATGTTGGATATTATATATACTGCATGACGGCTGTGTGATAAGGTTGGCTATTATATATACTGCATGACTGTCTTGCAATGATGTTGGATATTATATATACTGCATGACTGCCTTCTTATGAGGTTGGATATTATATATACTGCATGACTGCTGTGTGATTAGGTTGGATATTATATATACTGCATGACTGTCTTGTGATGATGTTGGATATTATATATACTGCATGGCTGCTTTGTGATGAGGTTGGATATTATAAATGCTGCATGACTGTCTTGTGATGATGTTGGATATTATATATACTGCATGGCTGTTGTGTGATAAGGTTGGACATTATACATACTGCATGACTGCCTTGTGATGATGTTGGATATTATATATACTGCATGACTGCTGTGTGATGAGATTTGATATTATATATACTGCATGGCTGCCTTCTGATGATATTGGATATTATACTGTATATACTATATTACTGCTGTGTGATGAGGTTGGACATTATACTGTATATACAGTATTACTGCTGTGTGATGATGTTGGATAATATACAGTATATACTGTATTACTGATGTGTGATGATGTTGGATATTATAGTGTATATACTGTATTACTGCTGTGTGATGATGTTGGATATTATATATACTGCATGAATGCTGTGTGATGAGGTTGGATATTATATATACTGCATGAATGCTGTGTGATGAGGTTGGATATGATATATACTGCATGACTGTCTTGTGATGATATTGGATATTATACTGTATATACTATATTACTGCTGTGTGATGAGGTTGGACATTATACTGTATATACAGTATTACTGCTGTGTGATGATGATGATGATGTTGGATATTATATATACTGTATTACTGCTGTGTGATGAGAATCCTGTGCTCCTTGCAGACAGGACGCCTGGCATATATTGCGGCCAGTACAGGGTGGGTGTAAGGCCTGCTACTAATGGTGAAGCTGCTGATGAATAAACAATGGACGGGCAGGACATTTACACGAAGTCGGAAGGATAATGACGTAGAAGGGCAGTAGCTCACATCGGCATACAGTAAGATAGTGTCCGGCTTAGCATCAGGACCACATAGCACAGTTGCGTTTCCTTCTCACGGTTTCGGTGACCTGACTTCACTGTAAGCTGTAATTCTATTTTATTATTTTAATTTAATACCTGTGATAAGTTCTGTGTTCCGGATTTGCATTACCAAGAGTGATCTCATCCAATTCATCCGGGCTTCACGTTGGGGGGAGGGAGACTCTGACTGTTAGCAGATCTCCAAAGGTTAATTTCATTTGTCATCTAAAATGATTACAACGAAGGGAGAAAAAAAAATCCAGCATGAAAAAATGACTGTAACTGATCACTGCCAAATTCACATTTAAATTAATATCTTTAGAACCACAGGTTCCTCCTGAGTAATGACCACTGAGCTCGCTGACCAGTAAACCTAATTAAGATTTAGCATGAAAAATATGAATGGCTGAAAATATATCCATTAAATAGTTGATTGAATTTTAAACTTAAAGTCAAAGTTGTCTCCTCTCTGGAGCTGGTGGATACATGATCATTGAGGACCATTAGAACCTACTGAGATATTCATTTCATCTATAAACTATGATAATCTGATCTATGATCAGCAATAGTTATGTATGGGCTTGTCCGTGGCACGTATCCGTCTGTGGGACCGCAATGGGCAGTGGCACTGATGGTGGCATCCAAAGATGCACCAATCTGTATTACGGCATCTGCAGATGTTCAAAGTGGGCAAACTAGATCGTCAAAGTGGACCCCATTGTATTGTTTTTGTATCTACATAAATGTAATGTTTAGACATAGGAAAATAATCGACACAGAGTATATTAAGACAGCGTGCATGAAACCCCTGGCAACGTGCATGAATCTCCTGGGAACGCACTTGAGAACCCTGACAATGAGCCTGAGAACCCTGGCAATGTGCACAAAACCCCTGGCAACGTGCATGAAACCCCTGGCAATGAGCCTGAGAACCCTGGCAACTCGCACAAAACCCCTGGCAACGTGCATGAAACCCCTGGGAACGCACTTGAGAACCCTGACAATGAGCCTGAGAACCCTGGCAATGTGCACAAAACCCCTGGCAACGTGCATGAAACCCAGAGCATGAAACCCCTGACAATGTGCATGAAAGCATTGGCAACAAGCATGATACCCCTGACAACAGGCAGGTAATTTAAAAGTAATTAGACGCCGTACTGTGTGGCATAATATGTAATGGGCATTATGGTATGTGGCATAACGCAAAATGGGTGCAATGGTGTGTAGCATAACGTGTAATAGACATTACGGTGTGTGGTATAATGTGTAATAGGCATTACGGTTTGTAGCATATTGCGCAATGGGCATTACGGTGCATGGCATATTGTGTAATTGGCATTATGGTGTGTGGCATTTTACATAATGGGCATTGCGGTGTGTAGCATAACAGACATTACGGTATGTGGCTTAATGTGTAATAGGCATTATGGTGTGTGGCATATTGCATAATGGGCATTATTTTGTGTGGCATAATGTGTAATGGGCATCACAGTGTGTGGTATATTGCATTATGGGCATTACAGTGTGTGGCATAATGTATAATAGGTATTACGGTGTGTGGCATATTGCATTATGGGCATTACAGCATGTGGCATAATGTTTAATAGGCATTACAATGTGTGGCATAATGTGTTATGGGCATTATGGTGTGTGGCATATTGCGCAATGGGCATGATGGTGTGTGGCATAATGTGTAATAGGCATTACAGTGTGTTGCATAATGTGTAATAGGCATTATGGTGTGTGGCATAATGTGTAATGGCATTATGGTGTGTGGCATAATGTGTAATAGGCATTACAGTGTGTTGCATAATGTGTAATAGGCATTACGGTGTGTGGCATATTGTGTAATGGCATTATGGTGTGTGGCATAATGTGTAATAGGCTGTTTTGGGGGCATGTATCTGCCATCAGCTGCAAGCTCATACGTACAAAAAGTAAACATGGTGCCTGTGCCGCTAGTGCGGTGTCTAGTCTGCATAGCTATAGACCAACACTTAGCTCCGATGTTCCCCGTTTCTGCATATAGGCGTGAATATGTACGCAATTGCGAATGAATTTGCAATGCCTCCACTGGGCGTCTCTTTTTATTTCTGTGCTAACATTAGCCGTTCCGTAGCCTAGACCATCGCAATTGCATTTGAGTACAAACATTAATTGCATTCTGGAACTTGGTAAATCTGACTGCATAGCGGCCCCTGATGGAGGGTGCATTTGTGGTCGGAAATGGTTGGACCGCAGCATAAATATCTGTTGCGATCTGTCCATGGTACATCTGGGGCTCCAGTCATTTTTCGGGGGATATCCCGTAAATATTGACTGACAAATAAGCCCCACTGTGTATAGAAACATTTTCCTAAAAGTGCCTCAGTCTTGTATTCTTCTACGATGTACTAAAGTGCTTTGTGGAGCTTCTAGCGGTTCCCTTTTTACTTATTGTAGCCAATTATTGACAATTATTTATAGACATTTGGCCAAATCCGAACAAACACCTTTTTGCACCAGATTTTACATCCAAACTCTTCAATACTTTTTCCTTCCCTTATTTTTAAGTTCAGATGATGCTTATTGACTGGGTGCTGAAGAGAATGATTCCACGAACAGCCACCTGCTTGGAGATCTGCATTTATCTGCTTGACTGGGTTTAAATCAGTTTCTGTAAGTGAAAGTCTGTTGCTGGGAGCAGATGTTAATGCTTAGGATTTTGTGTAGAGTCTGCTTAGCATATGCGCGTCAATTGATAATAGATGCAAGTATGTACCACCCTGCCAGGTACGCTTGCATTAAATATGTGACCTTCCCATAACATCCGTGTTGCTGCTACATATTTAATGCAACATGAGAATATTTGTATTCAGATTGATTCTAGCATTGCACATATTTGAAAGCGTTGCCTTCATTAGAAAACAGGTTCCGGGAGCAATGTGCTGCTGGGCGAGGTGTCTGCACACATCAGAGGTCACGAGCTCATCCAGCAGATGTGTTCTGGCCAATGGGCATTATTATTATACAGTAAGTCCATTGTGCGCAAATGTTTACCTTAAAATAAGTCTGTTCTTTGTGGCTGATAAATGATCACTGAAGTTGTGCAATTGGCAGGCCCATACTACTTCAGTATCCTCTTAGGCATGTATGCACCTGGCCTATCACTTCTTACCGCCGTCACCGTATGGCCAACCACCACAGCCGTATGGGCTAGTGCAGGTCTGGCCAACCTGTGACTCTCCAGTTCCCAGTATGCCCTGACAAAGTTTTGATATTAGGCATACTTCCCAATTGTCCCTCATTCACCAGGACAGTCCTGTTTATCTAGGATGGTCCTGCTGTCCCACCCACTGGCCTTCGATGGCTTGGTGGGGTCCCACGCCCCCGGACTTAAACTTAGCGTTAAGGACCCACCAGAGATGAGGTCTCCTGGACGACGGTTGGTGGGCAGGTATTTTTTGGCCAAAAAGTATGCCAAGTACCTCGATTTTGCTGTATGTTAGATTGCAAAAATTATTAAAGTTATTTTGATAAGCAGTTCTCGGTACTATAGAGTGTGCATCTGCATTACTTTTTTCTTTGTGGAGCTACAAGTCTCAGCATGATAGCACATCTCATAATATTTGTAATTAGGGTGTGCAGTCCATGGTCCCCTTCCCCCAAATTTGCAGTGGCTGATTACGGTGAGCCCAGAAAACGGTCCCAACATGACTTTTGTAACCACCCCCGTTACTTCCCCCGGATGCTCACTACCTGTCACTCACTTTGCAAATTAACCTTCTGTGCTTCCGCAACCACTAAGCAATCGCCGCGCGTGCCCCGAGTGGCAAAAAATTGCTCCGCTGCGTCCGTCATCCGCAGTGCCTGCACCTATGTATCAATCTCATGATCCTATTTGTAATGTAATTGGAGAAGTACAGTAGTTGTCTGTTGCTTCTTTGGAAACCGAGGTGCAGTATTAATTTCATGCAATCTAGTTATCCAAATAAAACAAAAACAATTCACATTTGTCTTGTTGCGCTGGAGAATGTGGCTGTGATTTGTCAGGAATCCCTGTACAATGTGCAGAGCAGCTGTCAGTGCAGATACAGGAGGTGTCTGCATCAGTACAACAGTAACGAGTTTTCATTTGTCTATGATACTATGTCGCATTATTAATATGTAACAGGGATTGCTTACACAGCTCGTTTCTCAAGCATCCAGTAAATACTCAAATCTATTCTTCCTAGTGTTGCACCCAAAACAAAGTGGACCTAAGCTACTATATATCCCAGGGGTCGGCAGTAATGCTGTTGACGGCGTTATGTCAACGGAAGTATGTTGTAATGTTATTTTAAGCATATTAATCATCTCTGCATCATAACTTTTTAAACATAATTCTTTACGATCATGTTTAACGTTATAATGTTAAAATTATTTGCATAACATTACAGCTGTGTCGGCATTATCCAGTCAACCAAATGCTGTTGACTGTCAACAGCATTACTCTTAACAAAACGTATGTACCCCATTTCCCAGGACACCCATTGGGGTATATTTACTAACATTCGTAATTCTCCCGATTTGGTGGGAGAATAATCACGAATGACATCGAAAGTGTAAAACTGCAACTTTTTGAATTTATTACGACTAATTTACTAAGCTGTCGTATTCTGCATTTTCTTTTGTTCCGATGTCGATGTCATTCGTGTTTTTTTTTTTTTTTTTACGGCAGTGATTAGCAAAACACTGCCGACTTTTTCTAAATGAATCTCGGCCGGATCTGTGTGATCCGTGCTGGGGTTCATTTTTTTTTTTTTTTTTAAATAAGCACTGTAAAACTGTAAAAAAAATGGCGTGGGGTCCCCCCTCCTAAGCATAACCAGCCTCTGGCTCTTTGAGCCGATCCTGGTTGCAGAAATATGGGTAAAAAAATGACAGGGGTTCCCCCATATTTAAGCAACCAGCATCGGGCTCTGCGCCTGGTCCTGGTTCCAAAAATACGGGGGACAAAAAGCGTAGGGGTCCCCCGTATTTTTAAAACCAGCACCGGGCTCCACTAGCTGGACAGATAATGCCACAGCCGGGGGTCACTTTTATATAGTGCCTTGCGGCCGTGGCATCAAATATCCAACTAGTCACCCCTGGCCGGGGTACCCTGGGGGAGTGGGGACCCCTTCAATCAAGGGGTCCCCCCCCAGCCACCCAAGGGCCAGGGGTGAAGTCCGAGGCTGTCCCCCCATCCAATGGGCTGCGGATGGGGGGCTGATAGCCTTTTTGTAAAAGTGTAAGATATTGTTTTTAGTAGCAGTACTACAAGGCCCAGCAAGCCTCCCCCGCATGCTGGTACTTGGAGAACCACAAATACCAGCATACGGCGGAAAAACGGGCCCGCTGGTACCTGTAGTACTACTACTAAAAAAATACCCAAAAAAAGACAATACACACACACCTTGAAAGTAAAGTTTTATTACATCCATCCACACAAACATACATACATACATACATACTTACCTTATGTTCACACGCAGGTCGGTCCTCTTGTCCAGTAGAATCCATGGTGTACCTGTTGAATAAATTATACTCACCAGATCCAGGGTACCAGGCTCCTCGGATAATCCTTTTGTAATCCACGTACTTGATTAAAAAAATAAAACGGAGACCCGAGCCACGCACTGAAAGGGGCCCCATATTTTCACATGGGTCCCCTTTCCCCGAATGCCAGAAACCCACTCTGACTTCTGTCTAAGTGGGTTTCTTCAGCCAATCAGGGAGCGCCACGTTGTGGCACCCTCCTGATCGGCTGTGTGCTCCTGTACTGACTGACAGGCGGCACACGGCAGTGTTACAATGTAGCGCCTATGCGCTCCATTGTAACCAATGGTGGGAACTTTCAGGTCAGCGGTGAGGTCACTTTCGGTCAACCGCTGACCTGAAAGTTCCCACCATTGGTTACAATGGAGCGCATAGGCGCTACATTGTAACACTGCCGTGTGCCGCCTGTCAGACAGTACAGGAGCACACAGCCGATCAGGAGGGTGCCACAACGTGGCGCTCCCTGATTGGCTGAAGAAACCCACTTAGACATCAGTCAGAGTGGGTTTCTGGCATTCGGGGAATGGGGTCCCATGTGAAAACATGGGTCCCCTTTCAGTTCGTGGTCGGGTATCCGTTTTTTTATTTTTTCAAGTACGTGGATTACAAAAGGAGTTACCGAGGAGCCGAAAACACTGGATTATGTGAGTATAATTTTTTCTACAGGTACACCATGGATTCTACTGGAGAAGAGGACCGACCTGCGTGGGAACATAAGGTAAGTATGTGTATATGGAGGTGTGGATGAATGTATTAAAGTTATACTTTCAAGGTGTGTGTGTGTTGTCTTTATTGGGGTATTTTTTTAGTAGTAGTACTACAGGTACCAGCGGGCCCGTTTTTCCGCCGCATGCTGGTACTTGTGGTTCTCCAAGTACCAGCTTGCGGGGGAGGCTTGCTGGGCCTTGTAATACTGCTACTAAAGACAATATCAATCACTTTTCACAAAGGCTATCAGCCCCCCATCCGCAGCCTATTGGATGGGGGGGACAGCCTCGGGCTTCACCCCTGGCCCTTGGGTGGCTGGGGGGGGGGACCCCTTGATTGAAGGGGTCCCCACTCCCCCAGGGTACCCCGGCCAGGGGTGACTAGTTGGATATTTGATGCCACGGCCGCAGGGCACTATATAAAAGTGACCCCCGGCTGTGGCATTATCTGTCCAGCTAGTGGAGCCCGGTGCTGGTTTTAAAAATACGGGGGACCCCTACGCTTTTTGTCCCCCGTATTTTTGGAACCAGGACCAGACGCAGAGCCGGATACAAAAGGATTAAAGCGCTAAAAATGGTCAAATATGAGAGCAAAAGGTCACATGAAAATACACATTTATTATGATAAATGAACTTAAAAATGATTATAAAAAATAATTAAAAAATTGGTGACACTGTAGAAATGAAGTACTGAATAATGGGGGACACAGTGAAGTGTCCAAACGTTCAATCTCTCCCAGTCCTGGTAATATTGCATAGACAATTCACACCTGTTCCAATAAAGCAGTCCCTTATTAGTTATGCTCAAGGTTCCCGTTAATGTTCCATCAGATGTTATAGTTACCACCAGCGAATGTCCAAGGTATTAAGCGGATAGGCATCCGCAGCGGCTTGTTCCTTGTTAAGCTGTGGATGATGGAGGATCTTCAGAACGGGTCCACAAAAAGAGCCAATGGTGGGGACCTGGTCCAGGTGGATGGTCTTCAGGAATGGATAGTGAGTGGTGGGTACACACAGCACCAGTCGCCAACGCGTTTCGTTGCGATCACGCAACTTTTTCAAGGTAATAAAGGTGCTGCTATCCAGGGTTTTTATACCCTTTACAAAATGGTTGCTCATTTGCATATGTGATTGACAGTGACCAAATACTCTCATTATGTGACCAAAATGACAGACAGATAATTTAAATTGTTAAATAAACAACACATAATAAATAATAAATATAATATACTTTGTTTCTTGTATAACTATGGTTTAATCAATTATAGAGAATCAAATCACGTATCTCCCATAATTCAAAGGGAAGAACGGGAAAATGACAAAAACGGAGTAAAGTGCAGAAAGATCTCCCATTAATCCTATATATAGGGAGCTCGGAGTTTTATCCGTATATTACATACAATCAATCAGCAGGAGTAGAAACAGGTGGATTCCAGCACTTACTAGGAAGCTGGCACCTGTGGGTTTGTATCCACGTAATTAGTCTGCGGCCAGGAGTCCGGGTGACGGGGGCACGTGGGCGTCCCCACTGCACACGTCACTGGGCTTCACCTATGGTGTGGGGGTCGCGCCCTAATGACGCGACCGTCGGATTTTACTTGTATCAACAGAATGGAAGCGGTTGGGATTGGTCCGCTTTCCCGCCGTCGCTATAGTTACTAGTGGGCGTGAGGGTTGTCATGGTGACGGAGGACACAATGCACGTCACCTGGTATACGGGTCGCGTCCGAATGACGCGACCGTCGGGTTTGACTTACATCAGAAGGGGTGGGGGCGGTAAGGATTGATCCGCTCTCCAGCCGTTTCTATGGTGACGGGTGAGCCTGAGGGTTGCCATGGTGTCAGTCAGCGCAGCGCACGTCGCCTAGCAACACACGCCACACTGTCTACCACCAAAGCATAGACAGGACATTGGAAAACATGTATATAATTAATAATTAATTCTGTGATACCGTGCTTGGTGTAAGTGCGATAAGTAGGTTGAATGAATGCAGCAGTAAAGAAAAATTGCTTATTAAGAAATAATAATAGCTGGCAAGAATAATAATGATAAATACTAATAATAAACATATACAAAAACAAATTTATCCTAATACTGAGACTATATAAAGTCACATATATCAAAGTAAAATGCATATGCAATGAATAAAGAAGAAAATAGTGACACATACGAAACGTGATGATAGTAATACTTGTTTTGATAAACAATTGAGAATAATAAATTAATAAATTAAGCAGAGAAACTAATTTATCTTTATAGTAAACTGTTAGATGTAAATATCGCACCCAACTGAAGTGTTTGATTAAAGAACAGAGGAGCTAAAGAGATCATAGAACTGGGTTCAGTTCTACCTGTTCGTTAAGGCCAGAGGGGTATATCGTATTAAGCCTAAACATCCAATAGAGCTCTTGTTTACATAATAGTTGCTACTAAAAACAATATCAATCACTTTTCACAAAGGCTATCAGCCCCCCATCCGCAGCCTATTGGATGGGGGGGACAGCCTCGGGCTTCACCCCTGGCCCTTGGGTGGCTGGGGGGGGGGACCCCTTGATTGAAGGGGTCCCCACTCCCCCAGGGTACCCCGGCCAGGGGTGACTAGTTGGATATTTGATGCCACGGCCGCAGGGCACTATATAAAAGTGACCCCCGGCTGTGGCATTATCTGTCCAGCTAGTGGAGCCCGGTGCTGGTTTTAAAAATACGGGGGACCCCTACGCTTTTTGTCCCCCGTATTTTTGGAACCAGGACCAGACGCAGAGCCCGATGCTGGTTGCTTAAATATGGGGGAACCCCTGTCATTTTCTTTCCCATATTTCTGCAACCAGGATCGGCTCAAAGAGCCCGAAGCTGGTTATGCTTAGGAGGGGGGACCCCACGCAATTTTTTTTCAAAAAATTAACACTTTCCCACCCCTTCCCACTGATATACATGCACGGATCTCATGGATCCGTGCATGCCTATCCAATCACGGCTCAAAAAAGCAGGTCTGGTTTTTTTTAGCACTTATTTACGAGTTGTATTTTTTCACGGCAGTGGTTTTTTTTTTGGCTTTGCACTTCTTAGTAAATGACCGAGATTCATACTTAAACAGCCGCGTTTTGACCGATGGTGTATTCATTCGTATTTTTTTTGTTGGACTTCAAAAAAAATACGAATGCCCTCATCACTGCCGAGATTTGAGTTTAGTAAATGACCGAGATGACACTTTGAAGAAAAAACGGCATCTCGGTCAAAATCGGGACCTTAGTAAATATACCCCATTGTCTTTGTTTTTTTCTCCATGATGTCTGTGTGTAAATTACTTTCAAGTGGGTTGAGGCTATAGCAGGTCAGTAATTCTCAACCTCAACCCTCAAGTGTCACCAGCAGGTCATGTTTTCAGGATTCCGATCTGTGGAAGCAGGTGAGATCATTTCGGAACCCAACAAAATAGGCTAACTCACCCATAAATAATTAAAGACATACACAAAACGTGACCTGTAGGTGTTAGACGAAGACTGGAGTAGATAACATCTTGCAGCCTATCAGAACAGTCAAACAGTCACAGGGCGACCTGCAGCCAATGGAATCTCTACAAGGCTCTGGTGACATCATGGCTTCCTCATTTGGCTGCCCCATTGTAGGAAACACTAACCAATCAGAATGAAGGGGCAGGTTTTGGTTTCTTGAAGCCAAGCAAATTTCCCTGATCAATCATGGTGAGGGGTTTGGGGTGGATCCTATGCAGCATATTATTTACAAGGGAAAACATACATGGGATCACATTCACAGGCGTATCTATAATATGTGTGGGTGCACATGGGCTCCAGAGTTAAGGGGGTCCCACACCACGTCCCCTGCACCCATTCTATACACTCACCTTGCGCCGGCATCATTTTCACAGAGATATGCGCAGTGCAGAAACCACTGGGAAAATGGTTCCGGCACCATTTTCCTGGAGACATGCACATGCACCACACTCTTTGGTGGGGTCCTACGCAGAGGCAGCACACAGGCCCACTCCTTCCAAAAGATACCCCTGATCACCTTTGTTTTCCTGTGAACCAGGCACCGGTTTACAAGATAATTGATGTTTCTGCAGTGTGACCCCTTCGCAGGGCTACGATCGGAAATTGTGGGGCCCGGGACTGACAAAGGAGACAGGGCCCCTCAGCCCTTCCAAAGAATGATTCTGCTTCACCGCTCCACCCCTATGTGATGTCATACATTGTGATATTACATATAGGTGGAGCGTTGCGGACCTACAGGAACGGTTCACAGAGAGCTGGTGCGCATTTGAAGGCTTGTTTTAAGAAGTTCTCCATGTGCATCTGCCCTCTGTTGTTTCACAGCTTGGTGCAGTTCTCCAAGTATTGGTCCAAGGAGCCTTGGGTGGGTACCCCTCTCTGTATGAGCCCGGGACACCAGTCCCTACAGTCCCCCCCTGAAGGCTTCCCTGCCCCTTGAAACCAGAGCTGACAATGTTCCAGAGCTCAGACAGGATGTTGTGGAGACATTATTATCAGGTCACTGGGGCTGATTCTGCTGGGAAGTATATGCCAATCCCCTCAGCCTCAGCCAGACAGACTGACCTGGTGTCACGTCACATGATGAGTGGCTTCCATAAAGAGAAACTACATATGAGACTCTCTGTACACTCTGCGGCAGTAACGCCATACAGAGATACCCCTGTCCTCACGTGCACAGCTAATTCTGCGGTTATCACGTTGCATAAATCACTTGCACGAAATGCACTTTATGCGTTTTGTCTGGTTTTGGGGCATTGATCGTATAGTAGATATACAGTAAGACACTAGAAGATTTATCCAGCTTCTTTCAGACATGATATCAGCGATGTAACTTTTCACCACCGTGACTACATAGTACCTACAGGCTTTATTTTTACTAATTCATTTACGCTGATGTCAGGGGCTAGGAAGGTCCCCTCACTGCAGACAGTACAATTCATCATAGCTCTACATCAGCACAATGGCAACAATGCATCTAATAAATATCCCTGTGGAGCGTCTTTCTGCGACTCCAAACTGTGTCATCATCGCTCTGCTTCCTTACTTTGTAGGTTGTACATCCCAGAGAGGGTCTGGGCTCCTCTTATACAAGGCCTAGTTCTACCTATGTATGCTCTGCGGATGGCAGTGCCTGGCCTAGGTCTACTAGCATCCTGTATGAGAGAATTATGTAGTGCCCCCACCTCCATCCATCCAACTATATCCATAATTAATAATAATAATAATTATTATTATTATTATTATTAAACACATTGGCCCTGACAGAAAAAAAAACAAATACAGGGAAAATAAAAACACAATAGGAACATAGGGAGAAAACACAATGGTCCAAAAGGACAAAAAAAAAACCATTGGATCCCACAGGAAAAAAAAAAACACATTGACCCTATTAGGGAAAAAAACACACACATTGCCCTCCACAGGAGAAAAATAAAAACACAATGACCCTGGTAGGAAAAAGCAAAACACATGGCCCCCACAGGAAAAAAAATTAAACACAATGGCCTCGGACAGGAATAAAAAAAAAATAGAGGCATCCACAGGAAAAAAAATACAGCACATTGGCCCTCACAGGGAAAACACACACACACACACACACACACACACACACACACACACACACACACACACACACACACACATTGTCCCTCACAACCAAAAAAAATTGGCCTCACAGCAAAAAAAACAAAAAAAAAACACATTAATTGGCCCAGCCCCTCTCTCTCCCACCACCCACCCTTCCCAGAAACACATCAGTCTTACCTGTCAGTAACAGAAGAGAGAAAGCAGCTTCCAGTCCTTCCCTGTTAGCAATGACACAAGAAGTGACTACAGCCTCATTGACCATTACAGAGCACTCTGTGTGGGTGGTACAGCGCATGGCTCTGTGATCTATGATGTCACATCACTATAGGTCATGGAAAAATTTGTCTTCTCTTAGGTCTGGCCCAGCATACTGAAATGTGAAAGTACCAGTATGGTAAGTAATAATTGATACTTTCAAATCATTTCACCAGTGGAATAAAGTGACATTGTTACTGTATGCAACGAGTGGCAGCCCCCACGTAACACTACCGCTGCGCACTGCGGCCTCTTTCCTTGAAGTCCGGATTCTTTACTAAACTCCATATGCACCATAGAATACGGTCCGGAAGTCTCCCATATTACTCATACTGCATTCAATGGGAATTTGAAGGTTGAGTTGCACGTTGGAAATGGCATCTTACTCTGACAAAATATTATTTTAATGATACTTAATTCCTGGTAAAGCCAATTAAGTCTTCCAGTAAATTCCTCGATAATGGTAGTCCATTGAAATCTACAGATTCCACCCATAGACTCATATCGGGGCTTCGGCAGTTTCTCCAAAAAAATGGAAGTCTGAAATAACATTCTTAACTGTGTTTAAAAACTTGAAGCGACGCAGATGTAACAAACAAGTTCATGACCCGGGAGACCGCTCAGAAGAACAGTTCTCTGCTTCTGTTTCTTGGAAGGAAATCACATTTATTCCTTGCAGTCCCCCCCCCCCCCCCCCCCAGCCGGGCCCTAGTTGTTCTCCCACTGAACGGGAAGAGAGAGCAAGGGCGTCTTGGGGGCTGATTTATATGACACATTCCCTTTGCCAGCTTCTTCCACTGAACTACATTATAGCAAATTTATTCATTATTCAAAGTGCTGCACACAAAAAAAGTCAAAAAGCCACGTTGGTCTACAGGCGGAATTATTTTTTTATTTTAGTGTTTTTAAAAAGTGCCCGACTCCTTCGTTTTTCCTTGTACATAGTGTGACACTATAAACTTTGCAATTAATTTGGTTATTTTTATTTCGGCATGTTTTTTCTCTGATCACTGTTTTACAGGTTTCTTTGCCGACGTTGTTTTGCGGCTTTACCTGATAAATATTACAATATTAAGTCGTTGTATAAGAACTGCTCCCGTCCATCCTTATCTTCCCCCGTCCTGGCCCTGTCTTCTCAGAGACCTCACACATTCCTAGCCTGTGTGGACCTCCTAAGACAGGGCTGGCCGGTATCCGGTCTTTAGGTCGACAATACTAATGGCCGCCATACTTGTACAGTTTTCATCCGATCCGTCGGCCCGATCTGTCGGAGTCAAATGAAAACTGGCCAAATCGGACCTGTGTATGGGGGCCATTAGGTCGACACTCATTAGGTCGACCACTATTGGTCAACATGCATTAGGTCGACATGGTCATTGTGTCTACGTGGTCATTAGGCCGACATGATCACTAGGTCGACGTGGCAAAGGTCGACACCTGAAAAGGTCGGCGTGCGTTTAAAAAAAAACAATTTTTTTTTTTTACTTTTTCATACTTTACGATCCACGTGGACTACGATTGGGAATAGTAACCTGTGCCGAGCGTGGTGGCACAGTGGTTAGCGATGCTGCCTCACACTGCTATGGTCATGAGTAAGTGTAACTTACACCTTGGTTAGGCTGGGTACACACTAGAACAATATATTGTTCACTACAGTGACGAACAATATATCTGTAGAGGGTCGGTGGGTGTGTACTACATTGTTCACAGACATATTGCGTCGGCCCTGCAGTACAGCCGATGCCCGATAAATCTTGCAGATACATCGGCATGTCTGGCTGTGTGTGCGGGTGACCCGCTGACCATAGTGAGTGACATCACAGGTGGACGGGCCAATTCAAACGCTTGCCCAGTGATGAGACATATCGAGTGGATGATTGACAAGTGTGTATGCTAGCAGATCGCCGGCTATGTTGGCACAGTGTGTAAGCAGCCTTAGCTTGGTTGCGCCAGAGTTAAACGTACCTTTGTAGGCTGATTCCCCAGGGTTAGCAGTGCCCCTTACCGGCCAAGTCAGCAGATTTAACATTTATTAGTTAATTCAGCAATAGCTTTATACTTTTATACAATAAATCCTATTAAAGGCCAATCTTTAGTCTTCACAGTCCTCTGCTGTTATTATTATAGAATTATCTGCGGCGCTGTACTTTACTGTGTATCACTTTCAGTCCTGGCTGTACTCTGGAGACGGGGCAGCCTTCCATCAAAGCCATCAAATCATCATTCCAGAGAGCAAAGCCAGAAAGCCCAGTGTTTACCCCATCGCGGCCAGCGCTCATTAGGGAGGTGAGGGTGGGGGTCATTACAGAGGTGAGGTTGGGGGTCATTACAGAGGTGAGGGTGGGGTCATTAGGGAGGTCAGGGTGGGGTTCATTAGGAAGATGAAGGTGGGGGTAATTAGAGAGGTGAGGGTGATTAGAGAGGTGAGGGTGGGGGTCATTAGGGAGGTGAGGGTGGGGGTAATTAGAGAGGTGAGGGTGGGGGTAAATAGAGAGGTGAGGGTGGGGGTCATTAGGGAGGTGAGGGTGGGGGTCACTAGAGAGGTGAGGGTGGGGTCATTAGGGAGCTGAGGGTGGGGGTCGTTAGGAAGATGAAGGTGGGGGTAATTAGAGAGGTGAGGGTAATCAGAGAGGTGAGGGTGGGGGTCATTAGGGAGGTGAGGATGGGGGTCATTAGGGAGGTGAGGGTGGGGGTAATTAGAGAGGTGAGGGTGGGGGTAAATAGACAGGTGAGGGTGGGTTCATTAGGAAGATGAAGGTGGGGGTAATTAGAGAGGTGAGGGTGAGGGTAATTAGAGAGGTGAGGGTGGGGATCATTAGGGAGGTGAGGGTGGGGGTAATTAGAGAGGTGATGGTGGGGGTAAATAGAGAGGTGAGGGTGGGGGTCATTAGGGAGGTGAGGGTGGGGGTCATTAGGGAGGTGAGGGTGGGGTTCACTAGAGAGGTGAGGGTGGGGTCATTAGGGAGGTGAGGGTGGGGGTCATTAGGAAGATGAAGTTGGGGGTAATTAGAGAGGTGAGGGTGAGGGTAATTAGAGAGGTGAGGGTGGGGGTCATTAGGGAGGTGAGGGTGGGGGTCATTAGGGAGGTGGGGGTAATTAGAGAGGTGAGGGTGGGGGTAAATAGACAGGTGAGGGTGGGGTCATTAGGGAGGTGAGGGTGGGGGTCATTATGGAGGTGAGGGTGGGGCGCAGCAGCTAACACTATAATAATAACAAAGTGTAAGGAAAAATGTAGGAGAAAATAAGTTGCATTGTAACTCATCATGATAACTTCCTACCATCTAACCATTAGGTGTCCATGTACTGTACTAAGGGGTCTAAATACTAAGCTTTGGATGGATATAAATTGAACGGCGATTAAGTACCAGCCAATCAGCTCCCAACTGCCATGTCACATGCTGGGTTTGAAAAATAACAGTTGGGCGCTGATTGGCTGCTACTTTATCTCCACTCAAGGTTTAGTAAATAGACCCTTAAGGCTTGGAGAGAGATAAAGTGGACTGAGACAAAGTACTAGCCAATCAGCTCATACCTGTCATTTCTCAAACACAGCCTGTGACATTGCTGTTAGGAGCTGATTGGCTGGTACTTTATCTCTGTCTAATTTATCTCTCTCCTAGCTTAGTGAATAGACCCCACAGCCTGGTTACTGTGAAAATACGACACGACTCTGCACTTGTTGTACAGTGCTAGCGGCAATCCGCGCTGCCCCCAGTGGGAAGAGAAGAGATATACAGTAATACACAATGACCCTGCTTACAAAGTGAAACTGAAGGTCATACTCGTGCTTAGAAATGAACTTCCATTGTTTTCTTCTTCTTCCTCTGTTACTGTACGTGTCCTGAAGTCTCCGGCCTCATCACGATGCTACAGGGATACTTTTCAGGTCTGTTTTTTTCAGCATCATAAATCTTCAACTCCAAATATTTGTACGATGGAATTTTGAGGAGCTCTATTGCCGCGTTTAGGTGTGTACTCAGGGCCAAGCGTCATTGTGGGAAGAGACCCAATGTTCTCTGGGCTTAAGGAATATAAATGATAATGCCGACTATTGTTTCACTAGGAAGTAGTGAACTCGGGGTCATTTAGGTTTCTTAGCAAACCAAAAAAGCACACTAATGGGTAAAACCAAGTGCACTGCAGGGGGGTAGATGTAACATGTGCAGAGAGAGTTAGATTTGGGTGGGTTACTTTGTTTCTGTGCAGGGTAAATACTGGCTGCTTTATTTTTACACTGCAATTTAGATTTCAGTTTGAACACACCCCACCCAAATCTAACTCTCTCTGCACATGTTACATCTGCCCCACCTGCAGTGCACATGGTTTTGCCCATCTACTAACAAATCTGCCTTAGCTCTGTATATTTAAAATGGGTGTCTCAGCCATCTAAACTAGTTAAGTGGCACCCCTGACCTCGCCAGAGTGGCCTGCCGGCCTGTACAGCCTTTGTTGTCCATGCACTTAGATCTAATTCCCCAGTGATCATCCCTCGATTGATACGGAGAAGGAAGATAAAAGAGGCAAAAGTTCTGCACGGATCATTTGCAGGGTGCGGATGAAACAAATGTCCGCGTCTCCTCGTCATCATTCTATATTCTGAAAAATGCTGAAGAAAATTTGAGTTTGAAAAGTCAATAAAAATAATAATAAAATAGCGGCGTATGTTTCAGCGCGCGGGGAATCTAGTTATTGAAGTTCCCGTGATGTAAGTCGTTAGTCTGGGAGATTTATGACGCCTGGTTGCATTTTTGAGGTAAGGCAAAGGATATGCACATTTTATATGATGCTTTTTCTATGTTTGACGATCCCATTGTCATACTCTTGTTTTATGTCATCCAGTCGTTTGCTTGCAGGTCGGGTTCTCTTATAAATCAAATGTATAGGAATGTATGGAAAATAAATGTATAGCAATGTACGGCGTCGTATACAGGGGTCCTAGCTTACAATATGCCCTGGAAGCACACAACAGTAGCTTAGCTGGGTGGTCGCACAACGCGTCTGCAGGGAAACACCTACCTTCCAATGTTTGGAGACGGTTCCTTAAAATTGTGTAGACGTCAAAGTCCAAGCTTCTACTACGTTACTGATATGCTTAGTAACAAAACAACGTTTTGGGTGTTTGCCTAAAATAGTGTTCAGTTTAGGGGTCCTATTTATCAATAAATATTTGTTGCTATTGCGGGTGTTTTTGGGGGGTAACTACAAATATTTAGTATCCCCCGAATGTATGATCTCCGATACCTGTTGTGAGCCCTCCTTTACCGCCGGCAGCCGTATCCCTCGTAGGTCTCTATGGGAGTTGCGATGCTGCCAGATTTACCAACAACCGGAACGCAAAGCATTCCGGAGATTTGGAGTTGGCGTTTCCAGCTGTAGCTTATGGGCTACACCTCGCAGATGTAGCAGGCGGAGGTTTCCCCCGGACCTCTTGCTGGCAATGGCCGCCACGCACGTGTGCGGTCAGGGGGGCCACGTATCTGCAGGAGCCCAAGCAGCTCTCAGAGAATATTGCAGAGACAGGCTCTCCCTGGGGGATGCCCTTTAATACATCCTGCCAGAAGAATTGTATCCTTCAGTGCGATCTTGGGCACTAACATTGCGCCCAGATCCCATTGGAAATGCGACTTTTGATAAATGCCTTTATGGATTAAATGAATCACCATGGTAAGGGGGGATTTGGGAATTATTTTATCACTCGGTGTGCTTACATCTTTTTATTCTACCTTGTAGAGTATAAACGCGTTTCACCACCCAAAAGGCTTCTTGCTAAAAGTTGAGAGCAAGCTCCCTCTGCCCGTGTGGTAATTCCATTTTTTTATTTTAATAATCTCACTCAACAACTTGAACTTTTAATTTTGCATGACACTAAATATCTAGGCACTCACCTCCGCCTATTGGCCAGTGCAGACTTCTGCACTTCTGCAAATCCCATGCCTTGCTCCCCACTCAGGAGCACGTTCTTCTAATATGGAGGAGAAAGCTAGAAGCTGCGCGGACACTCTCAGCAAGCGCAGTAGCTCACTCAGGCCGGCGTGGTTGGTAGTCACGCTGTGACGTGAGTCTGGCAATGTTGCCCTCTGCAAATCCTACCCCTTGCCCAGGGGAGACAGCGCACAACACTCCCCTCCAAGCCTTTCCAGAAACAAATTTTGTGCAGACCCTGAATATATAGTGATTCTGCTATTTCCCTCCAGTCCCTTGTTTATATCTGATGTTATCTGACAGTAAATTAAAAATCCCCAATAATCTCGGTGCCTGATAAAGAAAGATTGGTTTCCACCCAAATCCGCCATATATTTAGAAAGTGAGCATTTTTGCGTTACCGGTTTTAGACGACAGCCAAGGGGGAGAAGGCGCTTTCATTAAATCCTCATGAGGCGCAGCTCTCTCCAGACTGGGAGATTTCTTGATTGTAAAAAGTGACTTTTTATTCCGACTTTAACAACTGCAAAAATCCCATCTCCAACCTTTCGTGCCCTCCTCTATTACTGCACATAAGAAGTGTGGGAACATACTGTAGTCAGAGATGTTGATTAAGGTAAATTTCTCTGCCTCAGTGGGAGGGAGGGAGATCTATTTTCAGAGCAAATATGCAAAGCTGCCTTATTTAAATTCAGAAACAAGCAGCAGAATTATAGGGTGCGAGAGTATGCCTGAGTGGAATGCAGCATGCAGCGATAAATCCCACTGCAGCAACCGTGCTCTCATCTATCCGACTCTGTGGTTAAAGGCACATACTGTATACAACTCTATGCATGCTGTATGTGACTTCCGGTGACAGCACGCATATGCACACCTACAGTATATAAGGGGAGTGTGTGTGTGTGTCATACTTACCGGCTCAACAGGCGGGCCGGGGAGCGCTGTGACGTAAGGAGGGGGTGGGCCGGAGGCAGGACGGGGCGGAGCAAGGGCAGGATGAGGCGGGGTTATGGTGACACATCCTTTAAGCCACGCCCTCCGCTCTGTAATGCCGCGATCACCGGCTTTACACTGCAGGGGGCGTGGCTATGATGACGCGATTCAGCAAGAATTGCGTCGACTGCCCGGACCGCCCACTTTACACACAAAGTGGGTGGACGGGCAGGGGGGACCCCTCAAATTGGGAGACTTGCCTGCTCTTCCGGGGGGCCGGGAGGGTCACCCGATTTTCGGGAGCCTCCCGGCCATTCCGGGAGAGTAGGCAAGTATGGTGTGTGTGTGTGATAGTGCATATATATATATATATATATATATATATATATAAAAAAGTAGATAGATAGATAGATAGATAGATCACATTGCATCTTACTTAATAAAATGCACAGGGATGGGGCAAAAACATTTGCAAATATCTGATAAGCCACCAGCCACGTCAAGGCGTCTCTGCTCAGGTGGTCCTACACTACACAATGGGGGTCATTGATCGCTAGCTGCCGTTCTTCGCAGCGCAGTGATCAGGCTAAAAATTGGCATTTCTGCGCATGCATATGCACCGCAATGCGCACGCGCGACGTACGGATACAAAGTCCTTTGTGGTTTTGCACAGGTTCTAGCGAAGCACGGCACAACGCAGGAAGATTGACATGAAGTGGGCATTTCTGGGTGTCAACCGACCGTTTTTAGGGAGTGCTTAGAAAAATGCAGACGTGTCGGGGAAAACGCAGGCGTGGCTGGGTGAAAGCTGGGCGGGTGTGTGACGTCAAAAGCCGTCCCACCGTCGTTAGAATCAACGCACACGAAGAGTATCTACAGGGCTGGTCTTGTTTTGCACAAAATGATTTTGCAGGCGCTCTGCTGCACAGGCGTTCGCACTTCTGCAAAGCTAAAATACACACCCCAGTGGGTGGCAACAATGCGTTTGCACGGCTGCTAAAAACTGCTAGCGAGCGATCAACTCGGAATGACCCCCAATAAAAGCCCTACTTTGGGTCATGTATTTATGTGTTTCTAATGTAAGAGCCAACTCACCTGGAGGCCCCCCAGGGCACCCCAATATGGCATCTCAAGGATCTGTATATTGTAAAATCATATATCAACTTGTCACAAACCAGAGAGACCAATCAAATCTATAGGAAGCTCAGACCTGCTCATGGGACAGGTAACGTGACTTGATCACCAACTGTAGCCCCATAGTAAGTGCTTGTATGTTCTGACATCACTACGCAACGATTCCTCGCCCTGTTTTTCATGTGTCGTCTTTACATGAGAAAATAAAACATGTACTTTATAAAGAATAAAATACTCTTTGCTCTAAACTATTACGGATGTTAGCGGCAAACAGTGGTTCCGTGTCGTACATAAAAGTACTAGTGTTGCTTCCTATTAGAGGATGTCCTGAGGACAAAGCGTTTTGTTCATTAATATTGTATATTGTATATTGAAATTCAGAAAGTCATTCTGTATAAATAAACATTTTTTCTTCCAGTTCAGCTTGCTTTATGCATTTGCGTCTGCTGAGAACGGACCCCTGCGGGAGGCGGGTGCCGCTTTGCCTCCGTGCGTACAGGTGAATTGTTAGCATAATGTTAATGACCGCCAAACTTGCCTAGTGCAACTGTAAAACAAGGATGTCACAAAGGATTATGGGGCCGCTGTAAAGGATTGCCAGGGACTTGCAGGAAAAGCTCCGGCACAGGAAATCATTTGCGATTCATATTTCAGGCTGTATTTGTAACAAGCTACACCCCGCAGTGCGTTGTAAACCAACTCCCAATTATACACAGGAATAATCTCCGCACAAGATAAAGCAAACAGACGCAGATATGGCAATGCCGGATGTGTGGTCAGGAAGCTTTCACAACGCATTATAACTGGATGCAAATCCCCTCGCACGGCCCAGTGTTTGGGTTTGTTTGGGTTTTTATTTTTAATAAATAAAAATGAATTTATTTATGTGCAATAGTTCTCTTCAGGGACCTGAATTTGGATAGGGAGATGTATATAAACTAACACTATAAGGAAAAATATTCAGACTTCATATACAGATTCTGTTAGCCAACCTCTAGTGCAGTGTTTCCCAAACTGGGGTGCCTCAGGACACCTGCAGAGGTGCCTTGGGTTGGTGGTCCAGGACCAATTAATGTAACATGTGCAGAGAGACGTAGCTATGGGAGAGGCATGTCCACACTCCATTGCAGTGTAAAAAGACAGTTTCTACCCTGCATGCAAACATAATAATCTATTTGCAGCCCCCCCTGCCATTTCAGCATGGTTTGATCCAGGTGCAGAGTTGCCCATTTTGCGCTCCTCCCTCCTCAGAATCAGCCCCGTCTTCTCCACACTGGTTTTATCTTTTCTGTGGATGTAAAACTTGAAGGAGAAATAAGTTTTGATCTATTTGTCAAAAGAGTGAAGGGCCGGTGAAGAAAGGTGGTTTCATTGGTGATAGGGATCTTCATCCTATAACCCTATACATCATTGTTGGGAGCATAATCTCTAACCATTCACAGGACAACTGGATTCATCCAGCTGAATGGTAAGTTAACTGTTACCCTCCTGGGCCATTACTGCCGGAGTAGCCTACCAAAAATTGCAGTTATCACCTCTATAATTCAAAAATCAATAAATGTTGATTGAGCCACATACAGGTTTCTTTTGGTCGCAAATGCAGAAAAAGGAAAATAGGTGACTTTGGGGGTGATTCAGACCTGATCGTAGATGTGCTAAATTTACATATCTACGATCAGCTTCCCTGACAGGCGGGGAAATGCCCAGCACAAGGCTAGTCCGCCTCGCATGTCAGTCCCAGCCCCGTCGCATAAGTACAAAAGCATTGC
This sequence comes from Pseudophryne corroboree, assembly GCF_028390025.1. NCBI lineage: Eukaryota > Metazoa > Chordata > Amphibia > Anura > Myobatrachidae > Pseudophryne > Pseudophryne corroboree. Next base: position 27,706,751 of record NC_086444.1, on the reverse strand, counting down.
ACGGCGGCGATGTTCTTGTACTGGAAGAGTAGCACCCTGTGTGTGCATGAGCGCTGGCAGGGAGCAACTCGTTGCTGCGAGGGTCGCAGCGGCTACGTTTGATGTCACGCAGCTGACGCGCCCTCCCCCCCCCCCCAATAGTCCATAAACGGCAGCCAAAGGCCGACGGCCCGCTCCTGCGAAAACGCACAGCAGCAATCAGGTCTGAATTAGCCCCTTTGTCCATTCTCGACCTCCTGGACCTCGCTGCCGCCCTTTGGCATTGCCATGACGCAGGCCCTCATTCCGAGTTGATCGCTCGCTAGCTACTTTTAGCAGATGTGCAAACACATAGTTGCCGCCCACGGGGGAGTGTACTTTCGCTTTGCTGGAGTGCGAACGCCTGTGCAGCCGCACGGCAACAAACATTTTGTGCAAAACCACAAAGGACTTCATACCCGTACGATGCACATGCGCAGATTAGCCATTTTATTCACTGATCGCTGTGCTGCGAACAACGGCAGCTAGCGATCAACTCGGAATGACCCCCACAGAGGCTTCAAATCCGTTCACAACACAGGCTGGATCCGTGATATTGCCGGGACTTCCCTTACTCCCACCTGTACTACTCACACCTACCCTACTCCCAACTGCACTACTCAAACTTCCCTTACTCCCACCTGCACTACTCACACTTCCCTTACTCCCACCTGCACTACTCACACTTCCCTTACTCCCACCTGTACTACTCACACCTCCCCTACTCCCAACTGCACTACTCAAACTTCCCTTACTCCCACCTGCACTACTCACACTTCCCTTACTCCCACCTGCACTACTCACACTTCTCTTACTCCCACCTGCGCTACTCACACTTCCCTTACTCCCACCTGCGCTACTCACACCTCCCCTACTCCCAACTGCACTACTCACACTTCCCTTACTCCCACCTGTACTACTCACACTTCCCTTACTCCCACCTGCACTACTCACACTTCCCTTACTCCCATCTGTACTACTCACACTTCCCTTACTCCCACCTGTACTACTCACACCTCCCCTACTCCCAACTGCACTACTCAAACTTCCCTTACTCCCACCTGCACTACTCACACTTCCCTTACTCCCACATGCACTACTCACACTTCTCTTACTCCCACCTGCGCTACTCACACTTCCCTTACTCCCACCTGCGCTGCTCACACCTCCCCTACTCCCAACTGCACTACTCACACTTCCCTTACTCCCACCTGTACTACTCACACTTCCCTTACTCCCACCTGCGCTACTCACACTTCCCTTACTCCCATCTGTACTACTCACACTTCCCTTACTCCCACCTGCACTACTCACACTTCCCCTACTCCCAACTGCACTACTCAAACTTCCCTTACTCCCACCTGCACTACTCACACTTCCCTTACTCCCACCTGCACTACTCACACTTCTCTTACTCCCACCTGCGCTACTCACACTTCCCTTACTCCCACCTGCGCTACTCACACCTCCCCTACTCCCAACTGCACTACTCACACTTCCCTTACTCCCACCTGCATTACTCACACTTCCCTTACTCCCACCTGCACTACTCACACTTCCCTTACTCCCACCTGCACTACTCACACTTCCCTTACTCCCACCTGTACTACTCACACCTCCCCTACTCCCAACTACACTACAAACACTTCCCTTACTCCCACCTGTACTACTCGCACCTCCCCTACTCCCCCCTGCACTACTCACACCTCCCCTACTCCCAATTGCACTACTCACACCTCCCTTATCCCCACCTGTACTACTCAGACCTCCCCTACTCCCACCTGTACTACTCACACCTCCCCTACTCCCACCTGCACTACTCACACTTCCCTTACTCCCACCTGCACTACTCACGCCTCCCCTACTCCCAACTGCACTACTCACACTTCCTTTACTCCCACCTGCACTACTCACACTTCCCTTACTCCCACCTGCACTACTCACACTTCCCTTACTCCCACCCGCACTACTCACACTTCCCTTACACCAACCTGTACTACTCATACCTCCCCTACTCCCAACTGCACTACTCACACCTCACTTACATCCACCTGCACTACTCACACTGGTACACCCTCATGGGTGTAGTATGGCATGCCGGCGGCGGGGCTCCTGGCGACCAGCATACTGGCGTCGGGAGCCTGACTGTCGGCATACCGACAGCGTGGCGAGTGCAAAGGAGCCCCTTGCGGGCTCGCTGCGCTCGCCGCACTTCGGGCACGGTGGCGCTCTACGCACCACGCTATTTATTCTCCCTCCAGGGGGGTCGTGAACCCTCACGAGGGAGAATATCTGGGATCCCGGCGCCAGTATACTGTGCGCCGGGATCCCAGCATTTGGCATACAGAAGACCACCCCACCCTCACAACTCCCCTACTCCCACCTGTACTACTCAAACTGGTACACCCTCACATCTCCCCTACTCCCACCTGTACTACTCACACTGGTACACCCCCACACCTCCCCTACTCTCACCTGCACTACTCACACTGGTACACCCTCACACCTCCCCTACTCCCACCTGTACTACTCACACTGGTACACCCTCACACCTCCCCTACTCCCACATGTACTACTCACACTGATACACCCTCACAACTCCCCTACTCCCACCTGTACTACTCACACTGGTACATCCTCACACCTCCCCTACTCCCACCTGTACTACACACACTGGTACACCCTCACACCTCCCCTACTCCTACCTGTACTACTCAAACTGGTACACCCTCACACCTCCCCTACTCCCACCTGTACTACTCACACTGGTACACCCTCACACCTCCCCTACTCCCACCTGTACTACTCACACTGGTACACCCTCACACCTCCCTTACTCCCACCTGTACTACTCACACTGGTACATCCTCACACCTCCCCTACTCCCACCTGTACTACTCACACTGGTACACCCTCACACCTCCCCTACTCCCACCTGTACTACTCACACTGATACACCCTCACACCTCCCCTACTTCCACCTGTACTACTCACAATGATACACCCTCACACCTCCCCTACTCCCACCTGTACTACTCACACTGGTACACCCTCACACCTTCCTACTCCCACCTGTACTACTCACACTGGTACACCCTCACACCTCCCCTACTCCCACCTGTACTACTCACACTGATACACCCTCACACCTACCCTACTCCCACCTGTACTACTCACACTGGTGTACCCCCACACCCACACTACTCCCACCTGTACTACTCACACTGGTACACCCTCACACCCACACTACTCCCATCTATAATATTCACACTGGTACACCCTCACACCTACCCTACTCCCACCTGTACTACTCACACTGATACACCCTCACACCTACCCTACTCCCACCTGTACTACTCACACTGATACATCCTCACAACTCCCCTACTCCCACCTCTGTACTACTCACACTGGTACACCCTCACACCTCCCCTACTCCCACCTGTACCACTCACACTGGTACACCCTCACACCCACACTACTCCCACCTGTACTACTCACACTGGTACACCCTCACACCTACCCTACTCCCACCTGTACTACTCACACTGGTACACCCTCACAACTCCCCTTCTCCCACCTGTACTACTCACACCTGTACTACTCACACTGGTACACCCTCACAACTCCCCTACTCCCACCTGTACTACTCACACTGGTACACCCTCACACCTCCCCTACTCCCACATGTACCACTCACACTGGTACACCCTCACACCCACACTACTCACACCTGTACTACTCACACTGGTACACCCTCACACCTACCCTACTCCCACCTGTACTACTCACACTGGTACACCCTCACAACTCCCCTTCTCCCACCTGTACTACTCACACTGGTACACCCACACACCTTCCGTACTCCCACCTGTACTACTCACACTAGTACACCCTCACACACCCCCCTACTCCCACCTGTACTACTCACACTGGTACACCCTCACACCTCCCTTACTCCCACCTGTACTACTCACACTGGTACACCCTCACACCTACACTACTCCCACCTGTACTACTCACACTGGTACACTCTCACACCTACCCTACTCCCACCTATAATACTCACACTGGTACACCCTCACACCTCCCCTACTCCCACCTGTACTACTCACACTGATACACCCTCACAACTCCCCTACTCCCACCTGTACTACTCACACCGGTACACCCACACTACTCCCACTTGTACTACTCACACTGGTACACCCTCACACCTCCCCTACTCCCACCTGTACTACTCACACTGATACACCCTCACACCTCCCCTACTCCCACCTGTACTACTCACACTGGTACACACTCACACACACCCCTACTCCCACCTGTACTACTCACACTGGTACTCCCTCACACCTCCCCTACTCCCACCTGTACTACTCACACTGGTACACCCTCACACCTACACTACTCCCACCTGTACTACTCACACTGGCACACTCTCACACCTCCCCTACTCCCACCTATACTACTCACACTGGTACACTCTCACACCTACCCTACTCCCACCTATAATACTCACACTGGTACACCCTCACACCTCCCCTACTCCCACCTGTACTACTCACACTGATACACCCTCACAACTCCCCTACTCCCACCTGTACTACTCACACCGGTACACCCTCACACCCACACTACTCCCACCTGTACTACTCACACTGGTACACCCTCACACCTCCCCTACTCCCACCCGTACTACTCACACTGATACACCCTCACACCTCCCCTACTCCCACCTGTACTACTCACACTGGTACACCCTCACACACACCCCTACTCCCACCTGTACTACTCACACTGGTACACCCTCACACCTCCCCTACTCCCACCTGTACTGCTCACACTGGTACACCCTCACACCTACACTACTCCCACCTGTACTACTCACATTGGTACACTCTCACACCTCCCCTACTCCCACCTGTACTACTCACACTGGTACACCCTCACATCTCCCCTACTCCCACCTATAATACTCACACTGGTACACCCTCACACCACCCCTACTCCCACCTGTACTACTCACACTGGTACACCCTCACACCTCCCCTACTCCCACCTATAATACTCACACTGGTACACCCTCACACCTCCCCTACTCCCACCTGTACTACTCACACTGGTACACCCTCACACCTCCCCTACTCCCACCTATAATACTCACACTGGTACACCCTCACACCTCCCCTACTCCCACCTGTACTACTCACACTGGTACACCCTCACACCCACAATACTCCGACCTGTACAACTCACACTGGTACACCCTCACACCTTCCCAACTCCCACCTGTACTACTCACACTGGTACACCCTCACAACTCCCCTTCTCCCACCTGTACTACTCACACTGGTACACCCTCACACCTCCCCTACTCCCACCTGTACTACTCACACTGGTACACCCTCACACCTCCCCTACTCCCACCTGTACTACTCACACTGGTACACCCTCACACCTCCCCTACTCCCACCTGTACTACTCACACTGGTACACCCATACACCTCCCCTACTCCCACCTGTACTACTCACACTGGTACACACTCACACCTCCCCTACTCCCACCTGTACTACTCACACTGGTACACACTCACACCTATCCTACTCCCACCTGTACTACTCACACTGGTACACCCACACATCTCCTCTACTCCCACCTGTACTACTCACACTGGTACACCCTTACACCTCCCCTACTCCCACCTGTACTACTCACACTGGTACAACCTCACACCTCCTCTACTCCAACCTGTACTACTCACACTGATACACCCTCACACCTCCTCTACTACCACCTGTACTACTCACACTGGTACACCATCACACCTACCCTACTCCCACCTGTACTACTCACACTGGTACACCCTCACAACTACACTACTCCCACCTGTACTACTCACACTGGTACACTCTCACACCTCCCCTACTCCCACCTGTACTACTCACACTGGTACACTCTCACACCTATCCTACTCCCACCTATAATACTCACACTGGTACACCCTCACACCTCCCCTACTCCCACCTGTACTACTCACACTGATACACCCTCACAACTCCCCTACTCCCACCTGTACTACTCACACCGGTACACCCTCACACCCACACTACTCCCACCTGTACTACTCACACTGGTACACACTCACACCTCCCCTACTCCCACCCGTACTACTCACACTGATACACCCTCACACCTCCCCTACTCCCACCTGTACTACTCACACTGGTACACCCTCACACACACCCCTACTCCCACCTGTACTACTCACACTGGTACACCCTCACATCTCCCCTACTCCCACCTGTACTGCTCACACTGGTACACCCTCACACCTACACTACTCCCACCTGTACTACTCACACTGGTACACTCTCACACCTCCCCTACTCCCACCTGTACTACTCACACTGGTACACCCTCACATCTCCCCTACTCCCAACTATAATACTCACACTGGTACACCCTCACACCACCCCTACTCCCACCTGTACTACTCACACTGGTACACCCTCACACCTCCCCTACTCCCACCTATAATACTCACACTGGTACACCCTCACACCTCCCCTACTCCCACCTGTACTACTCACACTGGTACACCCTCACACCTCCCCTACTCCCACCTATAATACTCACACTGGTACACCCTCACACCTCCCCTACTCCCACCTGTACTACTCACACTGGTACACCCTCACACCTCCCCTACTCCCACCCGTACTACTCACACTGATACACCCTCACACCTCCCCTACTCCCACCTGTACTACTCACACTGGTACACCCTCACACACACCCCTACTCCCACCTGTACTACTCACACTGGTACACCCTCACACCTCCCCTACTCCCACCTGTACTGCTCACACTGGTACACCCTCACACCTACACTACTCCCACCTGTACTACTCACATTGGTACACTCTCACACCTCCCCTACTCCCACCTGTACTACTCACACTGGTACACCCTCACATCTCCCCTACTCCCACCTATAATACTCACACTGGTACACCCTCACACCACCCCTACTCCCACCTTTACTACTCACACTGGTACACCCTCACACCTCCCCTACTCCCACCTATAATACTCACACTGGTACACCCTCACACCTCCCCTACTCCCACCTGTACTACTCACACTGGTACACCCTCACACCTCCCCTACTCCCACCTATAATACTCACACTGGTACACCCTCACACCTCCCCTACTCCCACCTGTACTACTCACACTGGTACACCCTCATACCCACACTACTCCCACCTGTACTACTCACACTGGTACACCCTCACACCTTCCCTACTCCCACCTGTACTACTCACACTGGTACACCCTCACAACTCCCCTTCTCCCACCTGTACTACTCACACTGGTACACCCTCACACCTCCCCTACTCCCACCTGTACTACTCACACTGGTACACCCTCACACCTCCCCTACTCCCACCTGTACTACTCACACTGGTACACCCATACACCTCCCCTACTCCCACCTGTACTCCTCACACTGGTACACCCTCACACCTACCCTACTCCCACCTGTACTCCTCACACTGGTACACCCTCACACCTACCCTACTCCCACCTGTACCACTCACACTGGTACACCCTCACACCTCCGCTACTAGCACCTGTACTACTCACACTGGTACACCCTTACACCTCCCCTACTCCCACCTGTACTACTCACACTGGTACACACTCACACCTCCGCTACTCCCACCTGTACTACTCACACTGGTACACACTCACACCTATCCTACTCCCACCTGTACTACTCACACTGGTACACCCACACATCTCCTCTACTCCCATCTGTACTACTCACACTGGTACACCCTTACACCTCCCCTACTCCCACCTGTACTACTCACACTGGTACACCCTCACACCTCCTCTACTCCCAACTGTACTACTCACAATGATACACCCTCACACCTCCCCTACTCCCACCTGTACTACTCACACTGGTACACCCTCACACCTACCCTACTCCCACCTGTACTACTCACACTGGTACACCCTCACACCTACACTACTCCCACCTGTACTACTCACACTGGTACACTCTCACACCTCCCCTACTCCCACCTGTACTACTCACACTGGTACACTCTCACACCTACCCTACTCCCACCTATAATACTCACACTGGTACACTCTCACACCTCCCCTACTCCCACCTGTACTACTCACACTGATACACCCTCACAACTCCCCTACTCCCACCTGTACTACTCACACTGGTACACTCTCACACCTACCCTACTCCCACCTATAATACTCACACTGGTACACTCTCACACCTCCCCTACTCCCACCTGTACTACTCACACTGATACACCCTCACACCTCCCCTACTCCCACCTGTACTACTCACACTGATACACCCTCACAACTCCCCTACTCCCACCTGTACTACTCACACCGGTACACCCTCACACCCACACTACTCCCACCTGTACTACTCACACTGGTACACCCTCACACCTCCACTACTCCCACCCGTACTACTCACACTGATACACCCTCACACCTCCCCTACTCCCACCTGTACTACTCACACTGGTACACCCTCACACACACCCCTACTCCCACCTGTACTACTCACACTGGTACACCCTCACACCTCCCCTACTCCCACCTGTACTGCTCACACTGGTACACCCTCACACCTACACTACTCCCACCTGTACTACTCACACTGGTACACTCTCACACCTCCCCTACTCCCACCTGTACTACTCACACTGGTACACCCTCACATCTCCCCTACTCCCACCTGTAATACTCACACTGGTACACCCTCACACCACCCCTACTCCCACCTGTACTACTCACACTGGTACACCCTCACACCTCCCCTACTCCCACCTATAATACTTACACTGGTACACTCTCACACCTCCCCTACTCCCACCTGTACTACTCACACTGTTACACCCTCACACCTCCCCTACTCCCACCTATAATACTCACACTGGTACACCCTCACACCTCCCCTACTCCCACCTGTACTACTCACACTGGTACACCCTCACACCCACACTACTCCCACCTGTACTACTCACACTGGTACACCCTCACACCTCCCCTACTCCCACCTGTACTACTCACACTGGTATACACTCACACCTCCCCTACTCCCACCTGTACTACTCACACTGGTACACCCTCACACCTCCCCTACTCCCACCTATAATACTCACACTGGTACACCCTCACACCTCCCCTACTCCCACCTGTACTACTCACACTGGTACACCCTCATACCCACACTACTCCCACCTGTACTACTCACACTGGTACACCCTCACACCTTCCCTACTCCCACCTGTACTACTCACACTGGTACACCCTCACAACTCCCCTTCTCCCACCTGTACTACTCACACTGGTACACCCTCACACCTCCCCTACTCCCACCTGTACTACTCACACTGGTACACCCTCACACCTCCCCTACTCCCACCTGTACTACTCACACTGGTACACCCATACACCTCCCCTACTCCCACCTGTACTCCTCACACTGGTACACCCTCACACCTACCCTACTCCCACCTGTACTCCTCACACTGGTACACGCTCACACCTACCCTACTCCCACCTGTACCACTCACACTGGTACACCCTCACACCTCCGCTACTAGCACCTGTACTACTCACACTGGTACACCCTTACACCTCCCCTACTCCCACCTGTACTACTCACACTGGTACACACTCACACCTCCGCTACTCCCTCCTGTACTACTCACACTGGTACACACTCACACCTATCCTACTCCCACCTGTACTACTCACACTGGTACACCCACACATCTCCTCTACTCCCATCTGTACTACTCACACTGGTACACCCTTACACCTCCCCTACTCCCACCTGTACTACTCACACTGGTACACCCTCACACCTCCTCTACTCCCACCTGTACTACTCACAATGATACACCCTCACACCTCCCCTACTCCCACCTGTACTACTCACACTGGTACACCCTCACACCTACCCTACTCCCACCTGTACTACTCACACTGGTACACCCTCACACCTACACTACTCCCACCTGTACTACTCACACTGGTACACTCTCACACCTCCCCTACTCCCACCTGTACTACTCACACTGGTACACTCTCACACCTACCCTACTCCCACCTATAATACTCACACTGGTACACTCTCACACCTCCCCTACTCCCACCTGTACTACTCACACTGATACACCCTCACAACTCCCCTACTCCCACCTGTACTACTCACACTGGTACACTCTCACACCTACCCTACTCCCACCTATAATACTCACACTGGTACACTCTCACACCTCCCCTACTCCCACCTGTACTACTCACACTGATACACCCTCACACCTCCCCTACTCTCACCTGTACTACTCACACTGATACACCCTCACAACTCCCCTACTCCCACCTGTACTACTCACACCGGTACACCCTCACACCCACACTACTCCCACCTGTACTACTCACACTGGTACACCCTCACACCTCCACTACTCCCACCCGTACTACTCACACTGATACACCCTCACACCTCCCCTACTCCCACCTGTACTACTCACACTGGTACACCCTCACACACACCCCTACTCCCACCTGTACTACTCACACTGGTACACCCTCACACCTCCCCTACTCCCACCTGTACTGCTCACACTGGTACACCCTCACACCTACACTACTCCCACCTGTACTACTCACACTGGTACACTCTCACACCTCCCCTACTCACACTGGTACACCCTCACATCTCCCCTACTCCCACCTATAATACTCACACTGGTACACCCTCACACCACCCCTACTCCCACCTGTACTACTCACACTGGTACACCCTCACACCTCCCCTACTCCCACCTATAATACTTACACTGGTACACTCTCACACCTCCCCTACTCCCACCTGTACTACTCACACTGTTACACCCTCACACCTCCCCTACTCCCACCTATAATACTCACACTGGTACACCCTCACACCTCCCCTACTCCCACCTGTACTACTCACACTGGTACACCCTCACACCCACACTACTCCCACCTGTACTACTCACACTGGTACACCCTCACACCTTCCCTACTCCCACCTGTACTACTCACACTGGTACACCCTCACACCTCCCCTACTCCCACCTGTACTACTCACACTGGTACACCCTCACACCTCCCCTACTCCCACCTGTACTACTCACACTGGTACACCCATACACCTCCCCTACTCCCACCTGTACTCCTCACACTGGTACACCCTCACACCTACCCTACTCCCACCTGTACTCCTCACACTGGTACACCCTCACACCTACCCTACTCCCACCTGTACCACTCACACTGGTACACCCTCACACCTCCGCTACTAGCACCTGTACTACTCACACTGGTACACCCTTACACCTCCCCTACTCCCACCTGTACTACTCACACTGGTACACACTCACACCTCCGCTACTCCCACCTGTACTACTCACACTGGTACACACTCACACCTATCCTACTCCCACCTGTACTACTCACACTGGTACACCCACACATCTCCTCTACTCCCATCTGTACTACTCACACTGGTACACCCTTACACCTCCCCTACTCCCACCTGTACTACTCACACTGGTACACCCTCACACCTCCTCTACTCCCACCTGTACTACTCACAATGATACACCCTCACACCTCCCCTACTCCCACCTGTACTACTCACACTGGTACACCCTCACACCTACCCTACTCCCACCTGTACTACTCACACTGGTACACCCTCACACCTACACTACTCCCACCTGTACTACTCACACTGGTACACTCTCACACCTCCCCTACTCCCACCTGTACTACTCACACTGGTACACTCTCACACCTACCCTACTCCAACCTATAATACTCACACTGGTACACTCTCACACCTCCCCTACTCCCACCTGTACTACTCACACTGATACACCCTCACAACTCCCCTACTCCCACCTGTACTACTCACACTGGTACACTCTCACACCTACCCTACTCCCACCTATAATACTCACACTGGTACACTCTCACACCTCCCCTACTCCCACCTGTACTACTCACACTGATACACCCTCACACCTCCCCTACTCTCACCTGTACTACTCACACTGATACACCCTCACAACTCCCCTACTCCCACCTGTACTACTCACACCGGTACACCCTCACACCCACACTACTCCCACCTGTACTACTCACACTGGTACACCCTCACACCTCCACTACTCCCACCCGTACTACTCACACTGATACACCCTCACACCTCCCCTACTCCCACCTGTACTACTCACACTGGTACACCCTCACACACACCCCTACTCCCACCTGTACTACTCACACTGGTACACCCTCACACCTCCCCTACTCCCACCTGTACTGCTCACACTGGTACACCCTCACACCTACACTACTCCCACCTGTACTACTCACACTGGTACACTCTCACACCTCCCCTACTCCCACCTGTACTACTCACACTGGTACACCCTCACATCTCCCCTACTCCCACCTATAATACTCACACTGGTACACCCTCACACCACCCCTACTCCCACCTGTACTACTCACACTGGTACACCCTCACACCTCCCCTACTCCCACCTATAATACTTACACTGGTACACTCTCACACCTCCCCTACTCCCACCTGTACTACTCACACTGTTACACCCTCACACCTCCCCTACTCCCACCTATAATACTCACACTGGTACACCCTCACACCTCCCCTACTCCCACCTGTACTACTCACACTGGTACACCCTCACACCCACACTACTCCCACCTGTACTACTCACACTGGTACACCCTCACACCTTCCCTACTCCCACCTGTACTACTCACACTGGTACACCCTCACAACTCCCCTTCTCCCACCTATAATACTCACACTGCTACACCCTCACACCACCCCTACTCCCACCTGTACTACTCACACTGGTACACCCTCACACCTCCCCTACTCCCACCTATAATACTCACACTGGTACACTCTCACACCTCCCCTACTCCCACCTGTACTACTCACACTGTTACACCCTCACACCTCCCCTACTCCCACCTATAATATTCACACTGGTACACCCTCACACCTCCCCTACTCCCACCTGTACTACTCACACTGGTACACCCTCACACCCACACTACTCCCACCTGTACTACTCACACTGGTACACCCTCACACCTTCCCTACTCCCACCTGTACTACTCACACTGGTACACCCTCACAACTCCCCTTCTCCCACCTGTACTACTCACACTGGTACACCCTCACACCTCCCCTACTCCCACCTGTACTACTCACACTGGTACACCCTCACACCTCCCCTACTCCCACCTGTACTACTCACACTGGTACACCCTCACACCTCCCCTACTCCCACCTGTACTACTCACACTGGTACACCCTCACACCTCCCCTACTCCCACCTGTACTACTCACACTGGTACACCCATACACCTCCCCTACTCCCACCTGTACTCCTCACACTGGTACACTCTCACACCTACCCTACTCCCACCTGTACTCCTCACACTGGTACACCCTCACACCTTCCCTACTCCCACCTGTACCACTCACACTGGTACACCCTTACACCTCCTCTACTCCCACCTGTACCACTCACACTGGTACACCCTCACACCTACCCTACTCCCACCTGTACCACTCACACTGGTACACCCTTACACCTCCCCTACTCCCACCTGTACTACTCACACTGGTACACACTCACACCTCCCCTACTCCCACCTGTACTACTCACACTGGTACACACTCACACCTATCCTACTCCCACCTGTAGTACTCACACTGGTACACCCTCACATCTCCTCTACTCCCACCTGTACTACTCACACTGGTACACCCTTACACCTCCCCTACTCCCACCTGTACTACTCACACTGGTACACCCTCACACCTCCTCTACTCCCACCTGTACTACTCACACTGATACACCCTCACACCTCCCCTACTCCCACCTGTACTACTCACACTGGTACACCCTCACACCTACCCTACTCCCACCTGTACTACTCACACTGATACACCCTCACACCTACCCTACTCCCACCTGTACTACTCACACTGGTACACCCTCACACCTCCCCTACTCCCACCTGTACTACTCACACTGGTACACCCTCACACCTCCCCTACTCCCATCTATACTACTCACACTGGTACACCCTCACACCTCCCCTACTCCCATCTGTACTACTCACACTGGTACACCCTCACACCTATCCTACTCCCACCTGTACTACTCACACTGGTACACCCTCACACCTCCCCTACTCCCACCTGTACTACTCACACTGGTACACCCTCACACCTCCCCTACTCCCACCTGTACTACTCACACTGATACACCCTCACACCTACCCTACTCCCACCTGTACTACTCACACTGGTACACCCTCACACCTCCCCTACTCCCACCTGTACTACTCACACTGGTACACCCTCACACCTCCCCTACTCCCATCTATACTACTCACACTGGTACACCCTCACACCTCCCCTACTCCCATCTGTACTACTCACACTGGTACACCCTCACACCTCCCCTACTCCCACCTGTACTACTCACACTGGTACACTCTCACACCTCCTCTACTCCACCTGTACTACTCACACTGGTACACCCTCACACCTCCTCTACTCCCACCTGTACTTCTCACACTGATACACCCTCACACCTTCCCTACTCCCACCTGTACTACTCACACTGGTGTACCCTCACACCCACACTACTCCCACCTGTACTACTCACACTGGTACACCCTCACACCTTCCCTACTCCCACCTGTACTACTCACACTGATACACCCTCACACCTCCCCTACTCCCACCTGTACTACTCACACTGGTACACCCTCACACCTCCCCTACTCCCACCTGTACTACTCACACTGGTACACACTCACACCTCCCCTACTCCCACCTGTACTACGCACACTGGTACACCCTCACACCTCCCCTACTCCCACCTATACTACACACACTGGTACACCCTCACACCTCCTCTACTCCCACCTGTACTACTCACACTGGTACACCCTCACACCTCCTCTACTCCCACCTGTACTACTCACACTGATACACCCTCACACCTCCCCTACTCCCACCTGTACTACTCACACTGGTACACCCTTACACCTCCCCTACTCCCACCTGTACCACTCACACTGGTACACCCTCACACCTACCCTACTCCCACCTGTACTACTCACACTGATACACCCTCACACCTCCCCTACTCCCACCTGTACTACTCACACTGGTACACCCTCACACCTCCCCTACTCCCACCTGTACTACTCACACTGGTACACACTCACACCTCCCCTACTCCCACCTGTACTACTCACACTGGTACACCCTCACACCTCCTCTACTCCCACCTGTACTTCTCACACTGATACACCCTCACACCTACCCTACTCCCACCTGTACTACTCACACTGGTGTACCCTCACACCCACACTACTCCCACCTGTACTACTCACACTGGTACACCCTCACACCTTCCCTACTCCCACCTGTACTACTCACACTGATACACCCTCACACCTCCCCTACTCCCACCTGTACTACTCACACTGGTACACCCTCACACCTCCCCTACTCCCACCTGTACTACTCACACTGGTACACACTCACACCTCCCCTACTCCCACCTGTACTACTCACACTGGTACACCCTCACACCTCCTCTACTCCCACCTGTACTACTCACACTGGTACACCCTCACACCTCCCCTACTCCCACCTATACTACACACATTGGTACACCCTCACACCTCCTCTACTCCCACCTGTACTACTCACACTGGTACACCCTCACACCTCCTCTACTCCCACCTGTACTACTCACACTGATACACCCTCACACCTACCCTACTCCCACCTGTACTACTCAAACTGGTGTACCCTCACACCCACACTACTCCCACCTGTACTACTCACACTGGTACACCCTCACACCTCCCCTACTCCCACCTGTACTACTCACACTGGTACACCCTCACACCTCCCCTACTCCCACCTGTACTACTCACACTGGTACACCCTCACACCTCCCCTACTCCCACCTGTACCACTCACACTGGTACACCCTCACACCTCCCCTACTCCCACCTGTACTACTCACACTGGTACACCCTCACACCTCCTCTACTACCACCTGTACTACTCACACTGGTACACCCTCACACCTCCTCTACTCCCACCTGTACTACTCACACTGGTACACCCTCACACCTCCCCTACTCTCACCTGTACTACTCACACTGGTACACCCTCACACCTCCCCTACTCCCACCTGTACTAGTCACACTGGTACAATGGCGCCACAGGGTTCCACAGCGGTTACTTACAATACAGGACACTGCAGGCCAGGTATATAAACACTGCTGTATCAGCGGTCATAGCACTGCAATAACCATCAGATTGGCAGAAACGGAGGGGTAGGTGCCATGGGTGTAGTATGGTATGCCGGGCGCTCGGGCTCCCGGCGACCAGCATGGAGTATGGAGTAAATGATAGTCTAGGTTATGTTATGGTGTATATACTGTATACGGTAGGTTGTGTTGGCTAGTAAGTTGGCTGGAACCTGAGTCTGGTCAGATTAGTGCATTTTGAAGCCTCCTAGCACGTGACCTCCCTTCCTGTGATTTCATGTTGTATTTCTCTAACGTTCTTTAGATCAGTGGTGTCTGTCAGTTCGGATTATCTCTCGGTGCTCAGCGCCGTGGAGTCTTCTCTACCTTCCCAAAGTGCAGCCTTCTTGCCTGGCACATCAAGGTCACGAAGCCTTAGGGCTGGAGCTGAGAATCTCAGCCAGAGCCGCTTTGCTGGAGAATAGATGGTGCATTTATCTGTGTAAGTTTCTTTCTCAGTGCAGGTCTACGTGGAAATATAGTTATGGTTGGGCCCTACGCCTGCAGCAGCCGGCCCGGTGCAGGATACGGGACTTATCCAGTCGCCATTGGGTCTCTGTGACGGCAAAGCTACAGCACTTCTGTCCTATAAAAAAGATAAAGTAAAATGGAATATAGAAAATATCTGGAAATAATATACTAGGGATATACTAAATGTACTAAGTTATAAAGTACAGATGTGTCCTTATACATTGTGCCTCAATGTGTCAGGCAGCGGGAGACGCCTGGCGTGAGTCAGCTGACAGGTCCTGTGCTTTAGATGGAAGTTTTGCAAAAATCTCCTCCATGCCCTAAATTCCGCACCCATTCCGCGTGTTGGACAAATTTTCCATCACTTTTTATTGTGAAATGCGATCATCCCCTATTTAACAAGCTATAGGGGGTCATTCCGAGTTGATTGCTCGCTACGGATTTGCGCAGCGATCATGGCAGAACGGGGCTAATCTGCGCATGCGTATGCAGCGCAATGCGCAGGCGCGTCGTACAAATACACAGTGGGTCGTTACCCAGCGATGGCTTCTACGACGATTCCGTTCGCACAGCCGGTCACAAGGAGATTGACAGAAAGAGGGCATTTGTGGGTGTCAACTGAGCATTTTCTGGGAGTGGTTGGAAAAACGCAGGAGTGTCCGGGCATTTGCAGGGCGGGTGTCTGACGGGTGTCTGGACTTACTCAGTCACAAGGACTGAGTAAGTCCAGACCTACTCTGAAACTGCACAAAATGTTTTTGCAGAGCTCCGCTGCAAAGACGTTCGCACACTTGCAAAGCGAAAATACACTCCCCCGTGGGCGGCGACTATGCGTTTGCACGGCTGCTAAAAGTAGCTAGCGAGCGATCAACTCAGAATGAGGGCCATAATTGTAATATTTTCTTAGAAGCAGCCCTCCTAAACTAACGCCATCTTCAGAAGCTTTCTTCCACATCTGAAGGGAGAGAGGGATCTTTTCAGATCCCTCCCCTGTCTATCGGCTGCTCCTCCTGTGCAGCTGGCATCACAAACAGATAATGTTTTATATTATTTTTTAAATTGAGTAACCTGTGTAGAGTTTGTCATGTTTGTATATCATGTGTACTGTATGTAAGTGTATTTTCCCAAGTCAATAATTTACAGTATTTTCCTTTTTGACATTCCGCCAATTTCTGTTTATTTGGATTCTCCATTTTACTTTCCTTATTAATAGTGATGAGCGGGTTCGGTTCCTCGGAATCCGAACCCCCCCGAACTTCACCCATTTTACACGGTTCCGAGGCAGATTAGAATCTTCCCGCCTTGCTCGGTTAACCCGAGCGCGCCCGAACGTCATCATCCCGCTGTCGGATTCTCGCGAGATTCGGATTCTATATAAGGAGCCGCGCGTCGCCGCCATTTTTTCACTCGTGCATTGGAAATGATAGTGAGAGGACGTGGCTGGCGTCCTCTCAGTTTTATTCAGGTGGCTGCAAATATCTGTGCTCACTGCTTTATTGTGGGGACTGGGGACCAGCAGTATTATATAGGAGGAGTACAGTGCAGAGTTTTGCTGACCAGTGACCACCAGTATTATACGTTCTCTGCCTGAAAAACGCTCCATATCTGTGCTCAGTGTGCTGCATATATCTGTGCTCACACTGCTTTATTGTGGGGACTGGGGACCAGCAGTATTATATAGGAGGAGTACAGTGCAGAGTTTTGCTGACCAGTGACCACCAGTATTATACGTTCTCTGCCTGAAAAACGCTCCATATCTGTGCTCAGTGTGCTGCATATATCTGTGCTCACACTGCTTTATTGTGGGGACTGGGGACCACCAGTATTATATAGGAGGAGTACAGTGCAGAGTTTTGCTGACCAGTGACCACCAGTATTATACGTTCTCTGCCTGAAAAACGCTCCATATCTGTGCTCAGTGTGCTGCATATATCTGTGCTCACACTGCTTTATTATGGGGACTGGGGACCAGCAGTATTATATAGGAGGAGTACAGTGCAGAGTTTTGCTGACCAGTGACCACCAGTATTATACGTTCTATGCCTGAAAAACGCTCCATATCTGTGCTCAGTGTGCTGCATATATCTGTGCTCACACTGCTTTATTGTGGGGACTGGGGACCACCAGTATTATATAGGAGGAGTACAGTGCAGAGTTTTGCTGACCAGTGACCAGTGACCACCAGTATTATACGTTCTCTGCCTGAAAAACGCTCCATATCTGTGCTGCATTGTAGTATATAGTAGGAGTACAGTGTATAATTTTGCTGACCACCAGTATATAATATATAGCAGTACGGTACAGTAGGCCACTGCTCTACCTACCTCTGTGTCGTCAAGTATACTATCCATCCATACCTGTGGTGCATTTCAGTTTTGCACAGTTTATTGACCACCAGTATATAATATATAGCAGTACGGTACAGTAGGCCACTGCTCTACCTACATCTGTGTCGTCAAGTATACTATCCATCCATACCTGTGGTGCATTTCAGTTTTGCACAGTTTGCTGACCACCAGTATATAATATATAGCAGTACGGTACAGTAGGCCACTGCTCTACCTACCTCTGTGTCGTCAAGTATACTATCCATCCATACCTGTGGTGCATTTCAGTTGTGCGCAGTATATTTAGTAGTAGGCCATTGCTATTGATACTGGCATATTATTCCACACATTAAAAAATGGAGAACAAAAATGTGGAGGGTAAAATAGGGAAAGATCAAGATCCACTTCCACCTCGTGCTGAAGCTGCTGCCACTATTCATGGCCGAGACGATGAAATGCCATCAACGTCGTCTGCCAAGGCCGATGCCCAATGTCATAGTAGAGAGCATGTAAAATCCAAAAAACAAAAGTTCAGTAAAATGACCCAAAAATCAAAATTAAAAGCGTCTGAGGAGAAGCGTAAACTTGCCAATATGCCATTTACGACACGGAGTGGCAAGGAACGGCTGAGGCCCTGGCCTATGTTCATGGCTAGTGGTTCAGCTTCACATGAGGATGGAAGCACTCATCCTCTCGCTAGAAAACTGCAGTGCCACTCCTAGATGGGCCAGGTGTTTGTGTCGGCCACTAGGGTCGCTTAGCTTAGTCACACAGCTACCTCATTGCACCTCTTTTTTTCTTTGCTTCATGTGCTGTTTGGGGACTATTTTTTTGAAGTGCCATCCTCTCTGACACTGCAGTGCCACTCCTAGATGGGCCAGGTATTTGTGTCGGCCACTTGGGTCGCTTAGCTTAGTCACACAGCTACCTCATTGTGCCTCTTTTTTTCTTTGCATCATGTGCTGTTTGGGGACTATTTTTTTGAAGTGCCATCCTGTCTGACACTGCAGTGCCACTCCTTGATGGGCCAGGTGTTTGTGTCGGCCACTTGGGTCGCTTAGCTTAGTCACACAGCTACCTCATTGCGCCTCTTTTTTTCTTTGCTTCATGTGCTGTTTGGGAACTATTTTTTTGAAGTGCCATCCTGTCTGACACTGCAGTGCCACTCCTAGATGGGCCAGGTGTTTGTGTCGGCCACTTGGGTCGCTTAGCTTAGTCACACAGCTACCTCATTGCGCCTCTTTTTTTCTTTGCATCATGTGCTGTTTGGGGACTATTTTTTTGAAGTGCCATCCTGTCTGACACTGCAGTGCCACTCCTAGATGGGCCAGGTGTTTGTGTTGGCCACTTGGGTCGCTTAGCTTAGTCATCCAGCGACCTCGAGGCAAATTTTAGGACTAAAAATAATATTGTGAGGTGTGAGGTGTTCAGAATAGACTGGAAATGAGTGGAAATTATAGTTATTGAGGTTAATAATACTATGGGATCAAAATGACCCCCAAATTCTATGATTTAAGCTGTTTTTGAGGGGTTTTTGTAAAAAAACACCCGAATCCAAAACACACCCGAATCTGACAAAAAAATTTCAGGGAGGTTTTGCCAAAACGCGTCCGAATCCAAAACACGGCCGCGGAACCGAATCCAAAACCAAAACACAAAACCCAAAAAATGTCGGTGCACATCACTACTTATTAATAAGCTTTTTCCGCACAAGGTCATTTTTTGCTGGGGCCGCCTTTTTTGGCGCAAAAATCTGTCCTGACAACCTGACATTAATACATTCAGCCGATAACCACATGCAATACTCACAATTTTATTTTGTGTAAATTCTCAAAGTATAATAAATATGCCCCACATGGAGAAAGATTTCATTGCATTATACTGTAATTGTGTATCTTTGTTTACGATATCACAAAGTGGGGTTGAAGGGGCATTCTGATCATACCACAGGGCAGGCTCAGATCATTTGCCCCAAGCGCTGCATTTGTTAAAATAAAAGTGCCCATTGGACGGTTCACTAATCAGGCTTCTCCACAATTGGCCTTTATACATAATGGGGGAAATGTATCAAGGCTTGGATACAGATAAAGTGGAGTTGTCCGAAGCACCCAATCAACTACTGTCCTTTATCTAGCACAGTGTTTAAAATGACAGCTCTAAGCTGATTTGTTGCTTTGGGCAACTTCGCAACTTTATCTCTCTCCAAGACTTGATACATCTCTCCTACATTATGTTGACAGAATTTTCCACGGCATTGCACAAGGAGTGAAACAAATGGAATGGGCACCAATTACAATACAAGAACATAGAATGACGTACTGTAAGAAGGGTTCGTGCTCTGGTCAGTAGAGCTTACAATCTAATATACTGTTTATCTTGCTGCGGATTTCTAATCCTCTGTATGTGATACTGCAGAACGGTGAGAAAATCGTGTTGCTCTGCAGCACCGTGTGCTGACCCCAGCCTTGTGAAATACCAGGCAGCAGCAAACACTTACTCATCATCAATGCAATGGGTTAAGAGCACCATCTGCTATCTCTTAAAGCAATCCTCCGCACTCAAGATTCAGTGGAGGAAAATGGAGAGAGAAAAAAATCCCATATAACCTTTTCTCTGTGGGTTTTTCTGCAGCCGATGACAGAATAAAGCGCGATACACTTCAGAGAGAAAAGTTACTTATTCACCAGGAAATTAAAAAAGAAACAAAACAGATGGTAGATAGAGAAAATACAATTACTTGCACAGTCGCCAGATCACAGAGCACTGCCCGGCCCCTGGGTTTATTACGCAGGCTTATTTGCTGTAGACAGTGTTTAAAGCAGTGCAACTCAAACTCGCTGCTCAAGAAGCACTAGCACTCCAGGTTTTAAGGATATCCATGCGCATGGATGGTTAAATCGAAATGACTTGAAAAATGGGGGGGGGGGGAGATCTATCAAAGCTTGGAGAGAGATAAGTAGTAACAACTGCGGTTAAAATTTGCTAAGGACAGCTCAGGAGTTCTTCTGTGGATAGGTGTTTCTATAATGGGTGCAATGTGCCCATATTTGAATACTTACCTTTCCGGAGTCCAGCGATGGGCGCTGCAATTGCGGCAAAAATGGTTGCTGCACATGAGCAGTAGTTAAATTGGTCTCCGGAACATGGCGAGCGCCATGTTTCTGGAGACCTATGCATGCGCAGTGTACTCCGGCACATGCCGGAGACTACTGCGCCGTGCAGAGGAGGGGGCCCACCCAGAGGTGCACGTCGTCCAGCACATACAGGAATTGCGGGGAACACTGGGAGGGACCCTTTTGGATCCATCCCAGGGAACATTGCGCAGAGAAGCGAATAGGCTTCTACAGATGGATTTGCCTATACAGTCCAAGCTCTGCAAAGTTTTGCATTACGGAGCTTGGGGCATATACCGAATGCTGTCACGCCTCCTAAAATAGCTTTTCCTGAGGTGTGCCGTATATTTTACATTGGTGCATTCCGCCCAAAGTACCAGCCAATCATTTTTCAAACACAGCCTGTAACATGGCAGTTAGGAGCTGATTGGCCTGCACTTTATCTCTCTCCAACCTTTGCGTGTATCTTGAGGGCTGAGTTTGAGAATCATTGGTTTAAAGTGTAACTGCCCCTTGCACACAGCGCAGGAGGACATTTTCTCGGCTGTCCAATGGAGCCTCGTGCCTTAGTGATGTCACTGTTTCCTAGAATAGTAATAGGGTGTGTTTTCCACTGAGAATCATCCCCAGTGCTGGTGCTGCCTCCACTCCACCCTCCAATATACGGTATATTTCAAAATTGCTAAATAAATCTAGTTTTGTGTCCGGTTTGGCCCAACTGCCACATCTCAGATGCAGAGGGAGAGTTTAGACTCCAATCTGCAAATGAACAAATCCTGCAAATTGGATCTGAGACTGTTGCACAATATATTTCTTTGTTCAAACATCAAGCACACAGAAAAAAAGGTTTGGGACAAACAAGAATAATCTAGTAGAGAGTACACTAGCAGAACACAGAGAAACTACACAGTGACACCTTAGGATACAGCGCCATCTGCTGTCCCTCCAGTATAGTTTCTCAAGTAATTCTTAGCCTGTAGCTGTTGTCATTGTAGATGTGACAAAACAACAAACGGATGCTACTTGATGCAAATTTTTAAAATCCAATTGAACGTGCTCTGATGAAGCGAATTGACCTGTACACACATACTTTACTTTGCCTCAATATCAGCATTACCTGCATCACAAGTGCTAAAGCTCGGTGCAGTGCAATGGAGATCAGGGGAAACGCTCATTAAGCACTCACATTATACTACAGAGTCTTTGAGAAAAAAAAACTTCTATCAATGTAAAAGGCAAGCAGAAAGTACAAGGTTTTATCTGTGCTTTTAACTAGCGTTGTTTTTCATCAGCCATGTGTATGAGCCTTTAGATGTAAGTTAGCGTTAGGAAGGTGGTGGGGAAATAAATGGTAATTCATGCAAACGTGAAGTAATGAGGAGAGCAGCAAGGTAATAAGGACATAAAGAGGCAGATGAGACAGATAGCGGAGGTCACAGACAGGCACCGGATAGTCTGCCAACGGATTGAACAGCATTAAATGCTGGTAATTGCCCTCTGTGTCGCTGTGTATCTTTCTGTATTACATTGTTATTGGAGTGAGATGGGAATGTTATGGTTGGGTTGAAGAACAAACAAAATCACTAGAAAATGACATTTGAGTTGAATGTAGAAATGTGCAGAGAATAGAAACTAACGGGAAAGATATATTATCCTGTTATTCATTACTGCAAGCTCTCAGTGCCTGGGACTTGTATAGCAGCAGGAATGGGTGCAGTGCAGTGGCTGGGCGTGCAGTGCTGGGGAATGTAGCAGTGAGGCACAGTGCTTGTGGGGAAAGCAGAGATGAGGTGTAGTGCAGTGGCTGGGCATGCAGTGCTGGGGAATGTACAGTAGCAGTGAGGCATAGTGCTTGTGGGGAAAGCAGAGATGAGGTGTAGTGCAGTAGCTGGGCATGCAGTGCTGGGGAATGTAGCAGTGAGGCATAGTGCTTGTGGGGAAAGCAGAGATGAGGTGTAGTGCAGTGGCTGGGCATGCAGTGCTGGGGAATGTAGCAGTGAGGCATAGTGCTTGTGGGGACAGCAGGGACGGGGTGTAGTGCAGTGGCTGGACATGCAGTGCTGGGGAATGTAGCAGTGAGGCATAGTGCTTGTGGGGATAGCAGAGATGAGGTGTAATGCAGTGGCTGGGCACACAGTGCTGGGGAATGTAACAGTGAGGCATAGTGCTAGTGGGGAAAGCAGAGATGAGGTGTAGTGCAGTGGCTGGGCATACAGTGCTGGAGAATGTAGCAGTGAGGCATAGTGCTTGTGGGGAAAGCAGAGATGGGGCATAGTGCAGTGGGTGAGCATGCAGTGCTGGGGAATGTAGCAGTGAGGCATAGTGCTTGTGGGGAAAGCAGTGATGAGGTGTAGTGCAGTGGCTGGGGAATGTAGCAGTGAGGCATAGTGCTTGTGGGGAAAGCAGAGATGAGGTGTAGTGCAGTGGCTGGGCATATTGTGCTGGGGAATGTAGCAGTGAGGCACAGTGGTTGTGGGGAAAGCAGAGATGGGGTGTAGTGCAGTGGCTGAGCAGGCAGTGCTGGGGAATGTAGCAGTGAGGCATAGTGCTTGTGGGGAAAGCAGAGATAGGGTGTAGTGCAGTGGCTGGGGAATGTAGCAGTGAGGCATAGTGCTTGTGGGGTAAGCAGAGATGAGGTGTAATGCAGTGGCTGGGCATACAGTGCTGGGCAATGAAGCAGTGAGGCACAGTGCTTGTGGGGAAATCAGAGATGAGGTGTAGTGCAGTGGCTGGGCATACAGTGCTGGGCAATGAAGCAGTGAGGCACAGTGCTTGTGGGGAAATCAGAGATGAGGTGTAGTGCAGTGGCTGGGCATACAGTGCTGGGGAATGTAGCAGGGAGGCATAGTCCTTGTGGGGAAATCAGAGATGAGGTGTAGTGCAGTGGCTGGGCATACAGTGCTGGGGTCTGTAGTTTACCTCACCGCACGTCTCTGGTAGCAGTGGAACTTAATGCTGTGGGTAGCTGGGTTTGGATACAATGTCTTGAGTATGTACGGTAGTGCTGTGGTCGGGATCAGTACTAAATGCCGCCGGCCGGAATCCCGGCGGTCGAAATACCGACGCCGGAATCCCGACCACACAATCCCGACATGGGTGGCGAGCGGAACGCAGCCCCTTGCAGGCTCGCTTTGCTCGCCACGCTGCGGGCACGGTGCCTCGCTACGCTCGGCACACTATTAGATTCTCCCTCTATGGGTGTCGTGGACACCCACGGAGGGAGAATATGTCGGGATTGTGGCGGTCGGGATTCCGGCATCGGTATTTCGACCGCCGGGATTCCGGCCGGCGGCATCTTGACCGCATCCCCTGTGGTCTGTGACAGTGAAAGTGTATTGTCAATATGGGGTGTAGTGAAGTGTCTGGGTGTGCAGCTGGGATCAGTGGTAGTGATGGATATTGTGATGTGAGTAGTAATGATGGGGTGTAGTGCAGTGTCTGGGTGTGCAGCTGGGATCAGTGGTAGTGATGGATACTGTGATGTGAGTAGTAGTGATGGGGTGTAGTGCAGTGTCTGGGTGTGCAGCTGGGATCAGTGGTAGTGATGTATGCTGTGATGTGAGTAGTAATGATGGGGTGTAGTGCAGTGTCTGGGTGTGCAGCTGGGATCATTGGTAGTGATGGATACTGTGATGTGAGTAGTAGTGATGGGGTGTTGTGCAGTGTCTGGGTGTGCAGCTGGGATCAGTGCTAATGATGGATATTGTGATGTGAGTGGTAGTGATGGGGTGTAGTGCAATATACATCACTACCAATGATCCCAGCTGCACACCCAGACACTGCACTACACCCCATTACTACCACTCACATCGCAATATCCATCACTGCCAATGATCCCAGCTGCACACCCAGACACTGCACTACACCCCATCACTACCACTCATATCACAGTATCCATCACTACCACTGATCCCAGCTGCACACCCAGACACTGCACTACACCCCATCACTACCACTCACATCACAATATCCATCACTACCAATGATCCCAGCTGCACACCCACACACTGCACTACACCCCATCACTACCACTCACATCACAATATCCATCACTACCAATGATCCCAGCTGCACACCCACACACTGCACTACACCCCATCACTACCACTCACTTCACAGCGTGATGGAAGCTGGAAGCCTGCGCACTGTGTCACCGGTACATGTAACCCATTCCTGTGTAGCTGGAAGCCTGCGCACTGTGTCACCGGTACATGTAACCCATTCCTGTGTAGCTGGTAGCCTGCGCACTGTGTCACCGGTACATGTAACCCATTCCTGTGTAGCTGGAAGCATACACACTGTGTCACCGTTACATGTAACGCATTCCTGTGTAGCTGGTAGCCTGCGCACTGTGTCACCGGTACATGTAACCCTTTCCTGTGCAGATGGAAGCCTGCGCTCTGTGTCACCGGTACATGTAACCCATTCCTGTGTAGCTGGAAGCATACACACTGTGTCACCGTTACATGTAACGCATTCCTGTGTAGCTGGTAGCCTGCGCACTGTGTCACCGGTACATGTAACCCTTTCCTGTGCAGATGGAAGCCTGCGCTCTGTGTCACCAGTACATGTAACCCATTCCTGTATAGCTGGAAGCCTGCACACTGTGTCACCGGTACATGTAACCCATTCCTGTGTACCTAGAAGCCTGCGCACTGTGTCACCGGTACATGTAACCCATTCCTGTGTAGCTGGAAGCCTGCACACTGTGTCACAGGTACATGTAACCCTTTCCTGTGTAGCTGGAAGCCTGCGCACTGTGTCACCGGTACATGTAACCCATTCCTGTGTAGCTGGAAGCCTGCGCACTGTGTCACTGGTACATGTAATGCATTCCTGTGTAGCTGGAAGCCTGCACACTGTGTCACCAGTACATGTAACCCATTCCTGTGTAGCTGGAAGCCTGCGCACTGTGTCACCGGTACATGTAACCCATTCCTCTATAGCTGGAAGCCTGCGCACTGTGTCACCGGTACATGTAACCCTTTCCTGTGTAGCTGGAAGCCTGCGCACTGTGTCACCGGTACATGTAACCCTTTCCTGTGTAGCTGGAAGCCTGC
Organism: Pseudophryne corroboree; assembly: GCF_028390025.1. Classification (NCBI taxonomy): domain Eukaryota; kingdom Metazoa; phylum Chordata; class Amphibia; order Anura; family Myobatrachidae; genus Pseudophryne; species Pseudophryne corroboree. Next base: position 27,679,277 of record NC_086444.1, on the reverse strand, counting down.
GCACTGTGTCACCGGTACATGTAACCCTTTCCTGTGTAGCTGGAAGCCTGCGCACTGTGTCACCGTTACATGTAACCCATTCCTCTATAGCTGGAAGCCTGCGCACTGTGTCACCGGTACATGTAACCCTTTCCTGTGTAGCTGGAAGCCTGCGCACTGTGTCACCGGTACATGTAACCCATTCCTGTGTAGCTGGAAGCCTGCGCACTGTGTCACCGGTACATGTAACCCATTCCTGTGTAGCTGGTAGCCTGCGCACTGTGTCACCCAGAGCCGGCCCTAAGCAATATGATGCCCTAGGCAAGATTTTGGCTGGTGCCCCCTAGCACCACCGCTAGTTCCGCCTCTGACCCTGCACCCCTTTCCCAGCACCATCACCCTACACCCATAGTAGTCCTTTTTTTCCCTACCCCCTGTAATTTAAATAAGAACAGTGTGCACATTCGGCGCACAGCCCAAAAAGGTATGTGTTTTTGCTGGCAAGGGGCATGGCCACACAATAGTACCCACAATTCAACTTATGCCTCACAGTAGTGCAACTTTATTCACAATTTATAATGCGATAGTGTCCCTTATTCACATTACACCACACAGTAGTACCACTTTACGTTATATACCTTATATCCTCACAGTAGTGCCCCTCATTCACATAACATCATACTGAATTGCTCCTTATTCACATTACACCACACCATATTGCTCTTTATTCTCATTACACCACACCATATTGCTCCTTATTCACATTACACCACACCATATTGCCTTTTATTCACATTAGACCACACAGTAGTGCCCTTTCTATATGTTACACCACACAGTAGAGCACCTTATATACATAATGCCACACATTGGTAATGCATTTATACACATAATACCACACAGTAATGCCGCTTACACATATGACACACATTATTAATGTCCTTATATATATAATGCGCCTTACACATTATGCCAACCCTTATTAATGCCCTTATACACATAATTTCCCTTACACATATGCCACACATTGTTAATGCCCTTATACACATGACACACATAAATGTCCCTTACACATATGCCGCACATTATTAGTGCTCTTATACACATAATGACACACACAGTGCCCCTTACACATATGTTACACATTATTAATGCCCTTATACACATAATGACACATATAGTTCCTGGCGTGAGTCATCTGGCAGCTTTGCTAATGTTGGGTGCCTATTTTTTATGAAAATGCATCTTATTTGCATTGCTATGTGGCTAGGATGCACAAGCAGCTTCTGCTGATTAAAATGATATGCGGCATGCCTATATACTGTGTGCGACTGTGGCTGTATCTGCATACGAAATGCTACACACAGAATATAGGCATGCTGCATATCATTTTAATCAGCAAAAGCTGCTAGTGCCCCTAGGCATACCAGATGCCCTAGGCAATTGCCTAGTTTGCCTATGCCTAGGGCCGGCTCTGGTGTCACCGGTACATGTAACCCATTCCTGTGTAGCTGGAAGCATACACACTGTGTCACCGTTACATGTAACGCATTCCTGTGTAGCTGGTAGCCTGCGCACTGTGTCACCGGTACATGTAACCCTTTCCTGTGCAGATGGAAGCCTGCGCTCTGTGTCACCGGTACATGTAACCCATTCCTGTGTAGCTGGAAGCATACACACTGTGTCACCGTTACATGTAACGCATTCCTGTGTAGCTGGTAGCCTGCGCACTGTGTCACCGGTACATGTAACCCTTTCCTGTGCAGATGGAAGCCTGCGCTCTGTGTCACCGGTACATGTAACCCATTCCTGTATAGCTGGAAGCCTGCACACTGTGTCACCGGTACATGTAACCCATTCCTGTGTACCTAGAAGCCTGCGCACTGTGTCACCGGTACATGTAACCCATTCCTGTGTAGCTGGAAGCCTGCACACTGTGTCACAGGTACATGTAACCCATTCCTGTGTAGCTGGAAGCATACACACTGTGTCACCGTTACATGTAACGCATTCCTGTGTAGCTGGTAGCCTGCGCACTGTGTCACGGTACATGTAACCCTTTCCTGTGCAGATGGAAGCCTGCGCACTGTGTCACTGGTACATGTAACCCATTCCTGTGTACCTAGAAGCCTGCACACTGTGTCACCGGTACATGTAACCCATTCCTGTGTAGCTGGAAGCCTACACACTGTGTCACCAGTACATGTAACCCATTCCTGTGTAGCTGGAAGCCTGCGCTCTGTGTCACTGGTACATGTAACGCATTCCTGTGTAGCTGGAAGCCTGCACACTGTGTCACCAGTACATGTAACCCATTCCTGTGTAGCAGGAAGCCTGCGCACTGTGTCATTGGTACATGTAACCCATTCCTCTATAGCTGGAAGCCTGCGCACTGTGTCACCGGTACATGTAACCCTTTCCTGTGTAGCTGGAAGCCTGCGCACTGTGTCACCGGTACATGTAACCCTTTCCTGTGTAGCTGGAAGCCTGCGCACTGTGTCACCGGTACATGTAACCCATTCCTGTGTAGCTGGAAGCCTGCGCACTGTGTCACTGGTACATGTAATGCATTCCTGTGTAGCTGGAAGCCTGCACACTGTGTCACCAGTACATGTAACCCATTCCTGTGTAGCTGGAAGCCTGCGCACTGTGTCACCGGTACATGTAACCCATTCCTCTATAGCTGGAAGCCTGCGCACTGTGTCACCGGTACATGTAACCCTTTCCTGTGTAGCTGGAAGCCTGCGCACTGTGTCACCGGTACATGTAACCCTTTCCTGTGTAGCTGGAAGCCTGCGCACTGTGTCACCGGTACATGTAACCCTTTCCTGTGTAGCTGGAAGCCTGCGCACTGTGTCACCGTTACATGTAACCCATTCCTCTATAGCTGGAAGCCTGCGCACTGTGTCACCGGTACATGTAACCCTTTCCTGTGTAGCTGGAAGCCTGCGCACTGTGTCACCGGTACATGTAACCCATTCCTGTGTAGCTGGAAGCCTGCGCACTGTGTCACTGGTACATGTAATGCGTTCCTGTGTAGCTGGAAGCCTGCACACTGTGTCACCAGTACATGTAACCCATTCCTGTGTAGCTGGAAGCCTGCGCACTGTGTCACCGGTACATGTAACCCATTCCTCTATAGCTGGAAGCCTGCGCACTGTGTCACCGGTACATGTAACCCTTTCCTGTGTAGCTGGAAGCCTGCGCACTGTGTCACCGGTACATGTAACCCTTTCCTGTGTAGCTGGAAGCCTGCGCACTGTGTCACCGTTACATGTAACCCATTCCTGTGTAACTGGAAGACTGCGCACTGTGTCACCGATACATGTAACCCATTCCTCAAGCTGTAACAACTGATGTAGAGGAACGTGTTACATCCTCTTTAACATGAAATGAATCATATAGTTGTGTAACCATTGCTCAAGAGTAGCACTTGGAATTTATGCTGATTTAGCAAAGCATCGATGCTTTTTAATAGACCATGCGGTTTGCATATTAAGGCAAATAAACTACAGCTTTATACCAACTGTAAAATGTAAGACAGCCGGGGTAATGCTTATTGTGACGCCTGGCTTGGGATGAGTGGGGGCCTTGTGATCTTTCTACAAAGTGGTTTATATACAACATAATACTGTGACAGGAGGGCCCTGACATGCCCGCCTGCGGATATGTGTGTAGCGTGTTGGTAAAGAATGAATGGCCATTGGAAACCAAGGCACAGTGCTGACTGACAGGGAGCACAGGCAGAGTGCTGACTGACAGGGGCCCAGGCAGAGTACTGACTGACAGGGGCACAGGCAGAGAGCTGACTGACAAGGAGCACAGGCAGAGTGCTGACTGACAGGGGCCCAGGCCATACTTGCCTACCCTCCCGGAATGGGCGGGAGGCTCCCGAAAATCGGGTGACCCTCCCGGCTTCCCGGAAGGGCAGACAAGTCTCCCGATTTCAGCGGTCACCCCCTGCCCGGCCGCCCACTTAGCGAGTAAAGTGGGCGGTCCGAGCAGGCGATGACGCGATTCTTGTTGAATCGCGTCATCATAGCCACGCCACTGCTGTATAATGCCGAGAATAGCGGCATTACACAGCGGGGGCGTGGCTTACATGACGCGATCAATCAGCCACGCCCCTGTTCCACCTCTGGCCCGCCCCGTTCCGCCTCTGGCCCGCCCCCCTCTGGACGTCACCTCATTTCCTGCCTGCCCTGATGAGCCGACCGGCTGCTCTCTCCCGGAGAGAGCAGCCCAGAAGTCGGCAAGTATGGCCCAGGCAGAGTACTGACTGACAGGGGCACAGGCAGAGTGCTGACTGACAGGGAGCACAGGCAGAGTGCTTACTGACAGGGGCACAGACAGAGTGCTGACTGACAGGGAGCACAGGCAGAGAGCTGATTCACAGGGAGCACAGGCAGGGAGCTGACTGACAGTGGCCCAGGCAGAGTACTGACTGACAGGGGCACAGGCAGAGAGCTGACTGACAAGGAGCACAGGCAGAGTGCTGACTGACAGGGAGCACAGGCAGAGTGCTGACTGACGGGCACAAGCAGAGAGCTGACTGACAGGGGCACAGGCAGAGAGCTGACTGACAGGAAGCACAGGCAGAGTGCTGACTGACAGGAAGCACAGGCAGAGTGCTGACTGTCACTGAGCACAGGAAGAGTGCTGACTGACAGGGAGCACAGGCAGAGAGCTGACTGACAGGGATCACAGGCAGAGAGCTGACTGACAGGGAGCACAGGCAGAGTGCTGACTGACAGGCAGCACAGGCAGAGAGCTGACTGACAGGGAGCACAGGCAGAAAGCTGACTGACAGGGAGCACAGGCAAAGTGCTGAATAACAGGGAGCACAGGCAGAGTGCTGACTGACAGGAAGCACAGACAGAGCGCTGACTGACAGGGATCACAGGCAGAGCGCTGACTGAGAGGGAGCACAGGCAGAGCGCTGATTGAAAGGGAGCACAGGCAGAATGCTGACTGACAGTGAGCACAGGCAGAGCGCTGACTGAAAGGGAGCACAGGCAGAGTGCCGACTGACAGGAAGCATGGGCAGAGCGCTGACAGGAAGCACAGGCAGAGTGCTGACTGACAGGAAGCACAGGCAGAGTGCTGACTGACACTGAGCACAGGAAGAGTGCTGACTGACAGGGAGCACAGGCAGAGTGCTGACTGACAGGAAGCACAGGCAGAGAGCTGACTGACAGGGAGCACAGGCAGAGAGCTGACTGACAAGGAGCAAGGCAGAGTGCTGACTGACAGGGAGAGTGCTGACCTACAGGGAGCACAGGCAGAGTGCTGACTGACAGGGAGCACAGACAGAGTGCTGACTGACAAATAGCACAGGCAGAGAGCTGACTGACAGGGAGCACAGGCAGAAAGCTGACTGACAGGGAGCACAGGCAGAGTGCTGACTGACAGGGAGCACAGGCAGAGTGCTGACTGACAGGGAGCACAGGCAGAGTGCTGACTGAGAGGGAGCACAGGCAGAGCGCTGACTGAGAGGGAGCACAGGCAGAGCGCTGACTGAGAGGGAGCACAGGCAGAGCGCTGACTGACAGACTGAGAGGGAGCACAGGCAGAGCGCTGACTGACAGGGAGCACAGGCAGAAAGCGGACTTACAGGGAGCACAGGCAGAAAGCTGACTGACAGGGAGCACAGGCAGAAAGCTGACTGACAGGGAGCACAGGCAGAGCGCTGACTGACAGGAAGCACAGGCAGAGCGCTGACTGACAGGGAGCACAGGTAGAGGGCTGACTGACAGGGAGTACAGACAGAGTTCTGACTGACAGGGAGCACATGCAGAGTACTGACTGACAGGGAGCACAGAGTACTAACTGACAGGGGCACAGGCAGAGTACTGACTGAAAGGAAGCAGATGCAGAGTACTGAGTGACAGGGAGCACAGGCAGAGTACTGAGTGACAGGGAGGACAGGCAGAGTACTGAGTGACGGAGTACAGGCAGAGCACTGACTGACAGGGAGCACAGGCAGAGTACTGAGTGACGGAGCACAGGCAGAGTGCTGACTGACAGGGAGCACAGGCAGAGAGCCGACTGATAGGGAGCACAGGCAGAGTACTGACTGAAAGGGAGCACAGGCAGAGTACTGACTGACAGAAAGAACATGCAGAGCACTGACCGACAGGGAGCACAGGCAGAACACTGACTGATAGGGAGCAGAGGCAGAGTGCTGACTGACAGGGAGCACATACAGAGTGCTGACTGACGGAGCACAGGCAGAGTGCTGACTGACAGGCAGCACAGGCAGAGCACTGACTGACAGGGAGCACAGGCAGAGTGCTGACTGACAGGGAGCACAGGCAGAGTGCTGACTAATAGGGAGCACAGGCAGAGTACTGACTGACAGGAAGAACATGCAGAGCACTGACCGACAGGGAGCACAGGCAGAACACTGACTGATAGGGAGCAGAGGCAGAGTGCTGACTGACAGGGAGCACAGGCAGAGTACTGACTGACAGGAAGAACATGCAGAGCACTGACCGACAGGGAGCACAGGCAGAACACTGACTGATAGGGAGCAGAGGCAGAGTGCTGACTGACAGGGAGCACATACAGAGTGCTGACTGACAGGGAGCACATACAGAGTGCTGACTGACAGGGAGCACAGGCAGAGTGCTGACTGATAGGGAGCACAGGCAGAGTACTGACTGAAAGGGAGCATAGGCAGAGTACTGACTGACAGGAAGAACATGCAGAGCACTGACCGACAGGGAGCACAGGCAGAACACTGACTGATAGGGAGCAGAGGCAGAGTGCTGATTGACAGGGAGCACATACAGAGTGCTGACAGTGAGCACATACAGATTGCTGACTGACAGGGAGTACAGACAGAGTTCTGACTGACAGGGAGCACAGAGTACTAACTGACAGGGGCACAGGCAGAGTACTGACTGAAAGGAAGCAGATGCAGAGTACTGAGTGACAGGGAGCACAGGCAGAGTACTGAGTGACAGGGAGGACAGGCAGAGTACTGAGTGACGGAGTACAGGCAGAGCACTGACTGACAGGGAGCACAGGCAGATTACTGAGTGATGGAGCACAGGCAGAACACTGACTGACAGGGAGCACAGGCAGAGTACTGACTGACAGGGGCCATAGAGAGTACTGACTGATAGGGAGCACAGGCAGAGTGCTGACTGACAGGGAGCACCGGCAGAGCACTGACTGACGGAGCACAGGCATAGTACTGACTGACATGAAGTACAGACAGAGTGCTGACTGACAGGGAGCACAGGCAGAGTACTGACTGACATGAAGTACAGACAGAGTGCTGACTGACAGGGAGCACAGGCAGAGCACTGACTGATAGGGAGCACAGGCAGAGTGCTGACTGACAGGGAGCACAGACAGAGCACTGACTGATAGGGAGCACAGGCAGAGTGCTGACTGACAGGGAGCACCGGCAGAGCACTGACTGACGGAGCACAGGCATAGTACTGACTGACATGAAGTACAGACAGAGTGCTGACTGACAGGGAGCACAGGCAGAGTACTGACTGACATGAAGTACAGACAGAGTGCTGACTGACAGGGAGCACAGGCAGAGTACTGACTGACATGAAGTACAGACAGAGTGCTGACTGACAGGGAGCACAGGCAGAGCACTGACTGATAGGGAGCACAGACAGAGTGCTGACTGACGGAGCACAGGCAGAGCACTGACTGATAGGGAGCACAGGCAGAGTGCTGACTGACAGGGAGCACCGGCAGAGCACTGACTGACGGAGCACAGGCATAGTACTGACTGACATGAAGTACAGACAGAGTGCTGACTGACAGGGAGCACAGGCAGAGTACTGACTGACATGAAGTACAGACAGAGTGCTGACTGACAGGGAGCACAGGCAGAGTACTGAGTGACAGGGAGCACAGGCAGAGAGCTGACTGACAGGGAGCACAGGCAGAGTACTGAGTGACAGGGAGCACAGGCAGAGCACTGACTGACAGGGAGCACAGGCAGAGTACTGACTGATAGGGGCCATAGAGAATACTGAATTACATAGAGCACAGGGAGAGCACTGTCCTCTTCACCCTAGCCTTACTTACATCTCTACACTTTCTCCCTGGCATCTTTCTACCATGACTCCATCTTTCAGTTATTACTCCACCTATCCCGGGGCCTGATTCTGATTTGTAAGTAAAGCAAAAAAAGCAGGTAACTTTGCATCTGCCATGCAAGGTGAGCAAATACATGTATATGTTTCTGTGCAGGGTATATACTGGCTGCTTTTGCATGTAGCCCGCAAATGTTAGACAGCTTTATTTTTACACTGCAATTTAGATTTCAGATTGGATGCGGTCATGGCAGACAGAGGAGGCATCATACATTAAGAGGGTAGTCCAGGAACAGAGCATTTTGTACCTCCTGGAATGTGTCATGTTGGGAGGTATGCAGTAGGTAAGTGTGTAAATCTGGCTCTGGTACTAGTCGGTGCCTCTTTAGTCATTGACTTTACGGCACCTCACTGGGACACACCCCACCCAAATCTAACTCTCTCTGCACATGTTCCATCTGCCCCACCTGCAGTGCAACATGGGCCCTCATTCCGAGTTGTTCGCTCGCAAGCTGCTTTTAGCAGCTTTGCACACGCTAAGCCGCCGCCTACTGGTAGTGAATCTTAGCTTCTTAAAATTGCGAACGAAAGATTTGCAATATTGCGAAAAGACTTCTCTGTGCAGTTTCTGAGTAGCTCGAGACTTACTCTGCCAGTGCGATCAGTTCAGTGCTTGTCGTTCCTGGTTTGACGTCACAAACACACCCAGCGTTCGCCCAGACACTCCCCCGTTTCTCCAGCCACTCCCGCGTTTTTCCCAGAAACGGTAGCGTTTTTTCACACACACCCATAAAACGGCCAGTTTCCGCCCAGAAACACCCACTTCCTGTCAATCACATTACGATCACCAGAACGAAGAAAAAGCCGTGAGTAAAATTCCTAACTGCATAGCAAATTTACTTGGCGCAGTCGCAGTGCGAACATTGCGCATGCGCACTAAGCGGAAAATCGCTGCAATGCGAAGAAATTTACCGAGCGAACAACTCGGAATGACCCCCCATGGTTTCAAATCAGGATCAGGCCCATTGTGCGGACACTGTATCAGTGGGCCTAATTTAGAGTTGATCGCAGCAGCAAATTTGTTAACAGTTGGGTAAAACCATGTGCACTGCAGGTGGGGCAGATGTAACATGTGCAGAGAGAGTTACATTTGGGTGGGGTGTGTTAAACTCCAACCTGAAATCTAAATTGCAGTGTAAAAATAAAGCAGCCAGTATTTACCCTGCATAGAAACAATATAACCCACCCAAATCTAACTCTCTCTGCACATGTTACATCTGCCTCCCCTGCAGTGCACATGGGGGGTCATTCCAACCCGTTCGCTCGCTGCTTTTTTTCGCAGCCACGCAAACCGGTCCAGAATGCGCATGCGCGTCGCTGCTCAGCGATGGGGAACACCGGGCAGCGACCGAATTAAAGAAGAAAACCATCGCTGCCGTGAACGCAAAGTGATTGACAGGAGGAGGGTGTTCCAGGGTGGCAACTGACCGTTTTCGGGGAGTGGAGATCCGAACGCAGGCCTGTCCAGGCGTTTGCAGGGGGGGGGGGGGGGGTGTCTGACGTCAATTCCGGGACCTGAGACGCTGAAGTCATCGCAGTGGGTAAGTCCAAAATGTTTTTGCACAGCTCGGCTGCACAAGCGATCGCAGCCTTGCTATGCAAAAATACACTCCCCCATAGGCGGCGTATAGTTGATCGCACGGGTTGCAAACAGTTGCAGCGTGCGCTCAACTCGGAATGAGGGCCTACTGCTAACAAATTTGCTGTTGCGATTAGGTCTGAATTACCCCCAGCATCCAACTTGTTTTTTGCTCCTGTCATTAGGCCAAGTGACACTTCAAGGCCTCTGCTCGGCCTCGGACAGGCAATATTTAAAATAGTCCAAGCAAAAAATAGATATGTTTGCAAGATCAAGAATTCTGTGCTCACAGATGGAAGTCTGCTCCTGCACGTAACTTCTTGCAGCTGCTGCATGCTCTCTCTCTCTCTCACTTACTTGATCCTCTTTTCTAACGGTGTAGCTAGCCTGCGCTTCACGTCTTAAAGGGGATGGTGTAATTGCTGACGATGGGGGTCATTCCGAGTTGTTCGCTCGCAAGCTGCTTTTAGCAGCTTTGCACACGCTAAGCCGCCGCCTACTGGGAGTGAATCTTAGTTTATCAAAATTGCGAACGAAAGATTAGCAAAATTGCGAATAGACACTTCTTAGCAGTTTCTGAGTAGCTCCAGACTTACTCGGCATCTGCGATCAGTTCAGTGCTTGTCGTTCCTGGTTTGACGTCACAAACACACCCAGCGTTCGCCCAGACACTCCTCCGTTTCTCCAGCCACTCCCGCGTTTTTCCCAGAAACGGTAGAGTTTTTTCACACACACCCATAAAACGGCCAGTTTCCGCCCAGAAACACCCACTTCCTGTCAATCACATTACGATCACCAGAACGAAGAAAAAACCTCGTAATGCCGTGAGTAAAATTCCTAACTGCAAAGCAAATTTACTTGGCGCAGTCGCAGTGCGGACATTGCGCATGCGCATTAGCGACTATTCGCTCCGTTGCGAGAGAAAAATAACGAGCGAACAACTCGGAATGACCCCCATTACCCATGAAATATTTGGTAATTGAGCATCCAGCGTTGCACCTTCAGAAACCACAAGCACATTGAATGCTGATTGTTTGCACAGTCTGTTTGATCGTTCCCCCTGTATAGCTACGTTCCATCTGTTCACCATCGTAGCCATCTCCTAACGTAGGGAGAAGAAGAAGACGAAACTGACAGCTTGTGAATCTTTTACATAATCTTTCCCTGCCCAGTGGATTTACTTTTTCAATTACTATGTGAAAGGGAGGATTATTCCAGCCCCAAAACATCCGAGAGAAGGCTTGTGTGTTGTTTTTTCTAAACACAGACAAGAAGGCGAACTCCTCAGAACAGATCAGAGCAAACAAGCAGGGAAAGCTTGTAGGACGGGGGAACTAATTGGGAAATGGATTTTTTTATCTGATCGTTCGAAATCTCACCTGCTGGTCGGACGCGCAGGGAGGACGCTCTTGGTTTAGAGAACTTTGGCAGAGTTTCACTTCTGCATACATACAGTATCTTGTGATATTCCAGATGAGCTTTAGCACAAAAAAGGTGTGGCCTACTGAGATGGGGTGGGGTATCACTTTAAGGAGGCGTGGCTTGGCAAAAAACTGGTGCTCAGTCTTCTGTCTATTTGAAACTTGACAAGGGCGGGTAGGGCCTAACTAGCAGCTGGGTTTCAAGTGCATCCTACAGATGGAGCCTCGTTCATCTAGCCTTCTCTGCTGCACCTAGGTGCACCATGGTTTATTAGCATAAGCCTTTCATCTATTGTTCTCAGCTGCAATACAATACAGAGAGGATGGGGAAAACCTAATAAGGAGAGAGATAAAGTACTAGCCAGTAAGCTCCTAACTATCATTTTTCAAACACAGCCTGTTTCATGGCAGTTAGGAGCTGATTGGCTGGTACTTTATCTCTCTCCATATCATTACTCTCCAAGGTTTAGTACCTCTCTCTGTAATTCATTACTTCATCATCGATTCTTGCAGTCAGATTTGTCTTCGATACTGTAGCCATAGTGGCTGAGTAAATTATGCTCCAGGTTTCTGCATTTTGGTCTCCAGAAAAATGGCCGCCACTAGCTTGTATGACTCCGTCAGTAATAAAGAGATACTTGCCTACTCTCCAAAAACATCCAGAAATGTGGGAATCCCCATGGACTCTGGGGAAAGAGGGTAACCCTGACAAATCCCACCCATATTCTCATCAGTTCCTGCCCCAGTGGACCTATTCTATATTCCCTACCACTGGACACACAGTAAGCAATAAACTTACCTGTATGTTTTTGCAGAGTAGGAGAAAACCGGCGTACCTAGAGAAAACCCATGCAAGCACGGGGAGTACATACAAACTTCGCACCTATTTGACTTTATTCAGGAATTTGATTGAACACAATCAGGAGACTCCAAAATGTCTGCTTATCATTGCACCAATCTTCTCTAGAATTATAATCTCCCAATATCTTAACCCCCCCCTCCCCCCACACACACACCCACCGATTAGAGGGGACAGTCACCTCTGGCCGCTGAAGCATTGATTTGCTGGGAGTTGTCGGCCCGTATAGTAAGGTGTGATATGCCGCTGATATCATACATCATCTTCTGATAGAAGGTTGATATATCATCCATCGATTTTGTCTGTCAGGTTTTGCTAATCCTCATCTGTCTCATCAATCTTCATTCGGATTTAGCTGCAGAGTTAACCCCTTGGAGACCGCCGTCTGCCATATCCTAGTGTTCCCTACCAGCAGACGGCGCTAAGCGCGCTGGCATAATATTGATACAATACAGCTTTTATTGATTTTCTTTAGCTGCACGTTGCTGATTCGCATCTGCTTTACTAATCTATTGGTAAGTGGTGGCTGCGATATTAACATTCAGCCAACCAGGTGATCTGATTTCAAGGCTTTGTGCGCTGATGTGATATTGATTGGTTTATAATACATTACCAATTGCATGCTCCTGCGTTTCATCTTTATTACATTCCATTAAATATTCAATAGGAATGATAGATCAACTTTTGATTAAACTATATATATAAATAAATATATATATATATATATATATATATACACACTAAATACCATATTTATTGTAGCACCTTGCAGACAATCAGATGTAGTATTAAACACTGTGTCTAATTGGTTATTGTTGGTTACAGTTAATATGTGAGACTTACACTGTGTTATTAAACAATTACAATATTTTCTGCACAATTGTGTTTACTTCAACAATTTAGTAATTATTGTTGGAAATAATGTAGTATAATTACATATTTTTATGTTTATATAATTATAACTGCGTACAAATAATCTCATAAACGGTTATTGCCATCTGTGGGAGGCATTAAAAATGATTTAATGATATTGCGCTGACCTTGGCACTAAAAGATACCGCATTGGGGACAGTACGCACTTGTGTATGTGTATTGTGGAACACCATGCCGAAATATTCTAATTTACTTTTACAAATGGCTCCTCTCCCCCCCCCCCCCTCCCCCTCGCTCCTCGTTATATTATGAATCAGAGCTGGTTATGGTGGTTTTTTGCGTGGAAGCTTGCGGTGACGCTGTCTCTGTGTACGATGTCCTCACTGATCAATATAAATTATTTCCGTTTTTCAGGATTTTCGGAAAAAATGGTTTTACCAATAAAAGAGTCCATAAATATTTTGACATACGGTATTGCCCGTTTTGGGGCTGATTATGAGTCGGACGCGAGAGATTGGATGGATTCCCTTTTTTTTTCCTTGCAAAAGAATTCGATAAAGTAGCAGAATAAAGTTGAATATCTTTGCAAGGCGAGGCTAATTTGCAGAGTAGATTGCATGGCTAATTTGGGAAAAGGTGTATGTGGGCACATCTGTACTTGAGTAAAGTTTCTTAATATACTGAGAAGTCCAGCGAGCAGGGGCATTTTCTACAGTTACACGAGTCCAGCTTGCATTGGTGCATCTACCATGTGAGCCGAGAGTACAATGGTGCATTTATCATGTGAGCGCAGAGTGCATTGGTGCATCTAACATGTGAGCCCATCTTGCAATGGTTCATTTACCATGTTATCCCAGAGTGCATCGGTGCATTTACAATGTGAGCCCAGAGTGCAATGGTGCATTTACCATGTGAGCCCAGAGTGCAATCATGGTGCATTTACAATGTGAGCCCAGATTGCAATGGTGCATTTATCATGTGAGCCCAGCTTGCAATGGTGCACTTATCATGTGAGCCCAGAGTGCAATGGTGCATTTCCCATGTGAGCCTATCTTGCAATGGTGCATTTATCATGTGAGCCCAGAGTGCAATGGTGTATTTACCATGTGAGCCTATCTTGCAATGGTGCATTTACCATGTGAGCCTATCTTGCAATGGTGCATCTACCATGTGAGCCTATCTTGCAATGGTGCATCTACCATGTGAGCCCAAAGTGCAATGGTGCATTTATCATGTGAGCCCAGTTATTGTATAATTATATGAAGGGTACATTGCTGTTATTCTATTTTCTGGCATACATTTAGGCCTAGGTTAAAGATGAATTACGCACAACTATCTGTAATTAAAACCTAACAAGGAAGTGTAAGTGTACAGTATGTCCAACTTTTATTCCAGCTGCAACTTTCTTATACGTACAGTATAAAAGTCTAATGCTGGATACACACCTACAGATATATCTAGAGCCAGATCGGGCAGTGTGCTGTGCGTAAACACTGCCTGATCCGTCGGGGACTGACGTAATGAACTGGGCGGGCCCAGTTCAGCTGTCAGTCATCGCCGGCTGCTGCAGCTTGTGTACAGGCGCTCAGCTAACCACCCGTACACACACACCGATGCCGTCGGCTGTGCAGCAGGGCCGACGCGATATGTCTGTGAACAACGGAGTTCACAGACATATCTCATGTACAAACTGGCCGACGGACACGTAATATATTGGCCGTTCAAGAGAACGGATAATATATCGGCCAGTGTGTACACACCTTAAGTCTATTAAAAATGGAAAATATTTAATTCTCTGATTGGCTACAGATTGGTCTAGTCTAATGACTAGTCTAATAATCTGATTGGCTGCAAGGTGGTCTAGTCCAATGACTAGTCTAATAATCTGATTGGCTGCAAAGTGGTCTAGTCCAATGACTAGTCTAATAATCTGATTGGCTGCAAAGTGGTCTAGTCTAATGACTAGTCTAATAATCTGATTGGCTGCAAAGTGGTCTAGTCTAATGACTAGTCTAATAATCTGATTGGTTGCAAGGTGGTCTAGTCCAACGACTAGTCTAATAATCTGATTGGCTACAAGGAGGTCTACTCCAATGACTAGTCTAATAATCTGATTGGCTGCAAGGTGGTCTAGTCCAATGACTAGTCTAATAATCTGATAGGCTACAAGGAGGTCTACTCCAATGACTAGTCTAATAATCTGATTGGCTGCAAGGTGGTCTAGTCCAATGACTAGTCTAATAATCTGATTGGCTGCAAGGTGGTCTAGTCCAATGACTAGTCTAATAATCTGATTGGCTGCAAGGTGGTCTAGTCCAATGACTAGTCTAATAATCTGATTGGCTGCAAGGTGGTCTAGTCCAATGACTAGTCTAATAATCTGATTGGCTACAAGGTGGTCTAGTCCAATGACTAGTCTAATAATCTGATTGGCTGCAAGGTGGTCTAGTCCAATGACTAGTCTAATAATCTGATTGGCTGCAAAGTGGTCTAGTCTAATGACTAGTCTAATAATCTGATTGGTTGCAAGGTGGTCTACTCCAACGACTAGTCTAATAATCTGATAGGCTACAAGGAGGTCTACTCCAATGACTAGTCTAATAATCTGATTGGCTGCAAGGTGGTCTAGTCCAATGACTAGTCTAATAATCTGATTGGCTGCAAGGTGGTCTAGTCCAATGACTAGTCTAATAATCTGATTGGCTACAGGGTGATCTAGTTCAGTGACTAGTCTAATACTCTGATTGGCTGCAAGGTGGTCTAGTCCAATGACTAGTCTAATAATCTGATTGGCTACAGACTGGTCTAGTCCAATGACTAGTCTAATAATCTGATTGGCTGCAAGGTGGTCTAGTCCAATGACTAGTCTAATAATCTGATTGGCTACAGGGTGATCTAGTTCAGTGACTAGTCTAATACTCTGATTGGCTGCAAGGTGGTCTAGTCCAATAACTAGTCTAATAATCTGATTGGCTGCAAGGTGGTCTAGACTAATGACTAATCTAATACCCTTATTGGCTACAGGGTGATCTAGTCCAGCTACTAGTCTAATACTCTAAATTGGCTGCAAGGTGGTCTAGTCCAATGACTGATCTAATGTTCTGATTGGCTACAAGATGACCCAGTCCCGTGAAAACTCTATTGCACTGATGCCCTGAACATTCTCTTTTTTCACATTAACTCGCCAAGTTTTTATTTGTCAGCTCCACAGCTCTCTGCAAACCGTCAGCTAATTGGCAGAAAGTGCAGCACATGGAAGAAAAATGCTGGGAACATTTATAAGGGGCGAGAAATGCATGTTCAAGATGTGTCAGCATTAATTTGACAGTAAACTAAGACTTGATGCATTTCTCCCTGTGTAGTCTTTAGGAGGCTGACAGTTATGTTTAATAAAGTGGAACATTCAACTGAACAGCCATTAAGGAATACCGATGTGTGTGATACTTTAGTGAATAGACGTGAGTCTCTAGTGCAGCATTCAGGGCAATTATTGTTGCAGAGATCATAAGTAATATATAGCAGAGGCGCTGGGAAAAGCCATGTTCTATTTCGGGGGTCATTCCGAGTCGATCGTAGCTGTGCTAAATTTAGCACAGCTACGATCAGGCACTCAGACATGCGGGGGGACGCCCAGCACAGGGCTAGTCCGCCCCGCATGTCAGTGCTGGCCCCCCCCCCCCCACCGCAGAAATGCAAAAGCATCGCACAGCGGCGATGCTCTTGCATCTCAGGAGTTACTCCCGGCCAGCGCAGCTCCTGAGGCTGGCCGCGAGAACCTCTTCGCTGCCCCGGGTCGCAGCGGCTGCTTGTGACATCACGCAGCCGCCGCGTCCCGCCCCCCCAATGGTCCAGCCACGCCTGTGTTGGCCGGACCGTGCCCCCTAAACAGCGGATTAACGCCGCCGTCCAGCCCCCTCCCGCCCAGCGACCGCCTCTGCCTCAGAGGCGATCGCTAGGCAACGACGGCTGGCATTCGCCGGCACATGCGCAGTTCCGACCCGATCGCTGCGCTGCGATAAACTGCAGCGAGCGATCGGGTCGGAATGGCCCCCATGGTGCATGCGTGATGTACATCATAATATAACCGCCAATCATGGGCCGAAGGGGGGTGAGTTGCAGGGCCATTGGTGGTGCTTCCACAGCAATTACATCAACTCGCTCGCCTTGCATCTAATTGAGTTGCCCCCTCAAAATACTTCAAGAGTAGTTATTTTTTAAACTTTTTGTAGTAACCAATCAGATATTTTACATGTGTACTGTACATTTACGGGGGTGATTTTGAATTGGATGCAGCTGTCAAAACAGCGTCTGAAGTAGCAAGTAGGTGCGTCTGGTGCATCTTGGCATATGGAGACTAACGTGAAGCAGGTTTTTCTTGATGGTGGGTGCAGCCTGCATGGTGAGTTTAAAGATGCACAGAGTGGCTGCTTCTGATGGGAGAGTGGTGGGAGCGCATTGTGACCTCAGCGCTTCATTTCAGTGTTCATACACAGTTGGGGCACCTGTTAGCACACAGTAAGGACTCCTGTACGTACACAGTTGGGGCACCTGTTAGTACACAGTTGGGGCACCTGTTAGTACACAGTTGGAGCACCTGTTAGTACACAGTAGGGACTCCTGTACATACACAGTTGGGGCGCCTGTTAGTACACAGTTGGGTCACCTATTAGTGCAAAGCTGGCGCGCCTATATGTACATGGTTGGGGCGCCTGTTAGTACACAGTTGGGGCACCTGTTAGTACACAGTTGGGATGCCTGTTAGTACACAGTTGGGGCTCCTGTTAGTACACAGTTGGGGCTCCTATTAGTACACAGTTGGGACGCCTGTTGGTACACTATTGGGGGCGCTTGTTCGTACACAGAAAGGATGCCTGTTCATACTCAAAAGGGACTCCTGTACGTACACAGATGGGATGCCTGTTAGTAGACAATTGGGGTGCCTGTTAGTACACAGTTGGGTCACCTGCTAGTAGACAGTTGGGGCTCCTGTTAGTACACAGTAGGGACTCCTGTACGTACACAGTTGGGGCACCTGTTAGTACACAGTTGGGATGTCTGTTGATACACAGTTGTGGGCGCTTGTTCGTACACAGAAAGGATGCCTGTTCATACACAATAGGGACTCCTGTATGTACACATTTGAGGAACCTGTTAGTAGACAGTTGGGATGCCTGTTCATACTCAGTAGGGACTCCTGTACGTACACAGTTGGCGCGCCTGTTAGTACACAGTTGGGCGCCTGTTAGTACACAGTTGGGGTGCCTGTTAGTACAAAGCTGGGGCGCCTGTATGTACATGGTTAGGGTGCCTGTTAGTACACAGTTGGGGCTCCTGTTAGTACACAGTTGTGGCACCTGTTAGTGCACAGTTGAGGCACCTGTTAGTACACAGTTGGGGCTCCTGTTAGTACACAGTTGGGGCTCCTGTTAGTACACAGTTGGGACGCCTGTTGGTACACAATTGGGGGCGCTTGTTCGTACACAGAAAGGATGCCTGTTCATACACAGTAGGGACTCCTGTACGTGCACAGTTGAGGCACCTGTTAGTACACAGTTGGGGTGCCTGTTAGTACACAGTTGGGGTGCCTGTTAGTACAAAGCTGGGGCGCCTGTATGTACATGGTTAGGGTGCCTGTTAGTACACAGTTGGGGCTCCTGTTAGTACACAGTTGTGGCACCTGTTAGTACACAGTTGGGGCTCCTGTTAGTACACAGTTGGGGCTCCTGTTAGTACACAGTTGGGACGCCTGTTGGTACACAATTGGGGGCGCTTGTTCGTACACAGAAAGGATGCCTGTTCATACACAGTAGGGACTCCTGTACGTGCACAGTTGAGGCACCTGTTAGTACACAGTTGGGGTGCCTGTTAGTACACAGTTGGGGTGCCTGTTAGTACACAGTTGGGACGCCTGTTGGTACACAGTTGGGGGCGCTTGTTCGTACACAGAAAGGATGCCTCTTTATACTCAGTAGGGACTCCTGTACGTACACAGTTGGAGCGCCTGTTAGTAGACAATTGGGGTGCCTGCTAGTACACAGTTGGGGCACCTGTTAGTAGACAGTTGGGGCTACTGCTAGTACACAGTTGGGGCGCCTGTTAGTACACAGTTGGGGTGCCTGTTAATACTCAGTTGGGATGCCTGTTGGTACACAGTTGGGACGCCTGTTAGTACACAGTTGGGGCTCCTGTTAGTACACAGTTGGGGAGCCTGTTAGTACACAGTTGGGGCTCCTGTTAGTACACAGTTGGGACACCTGTTCGTACACAGTTGGGATGCCTGTTTTTACACAGTTGGGATATCTGTTGGTACACAGTTGGGGTGCCTTGTAATACACAGTTGGGATGCCTGTTGGTACACAGTTGGGACGCCTATTAGTACACAGTTGGGGCTCCTGTTCGTACTCAGTTGGGGTGCCTGTTAGTACACAGTTGGGGTGCCTGTTAGTACACAGTTGGGACGCCTGTTAGTACACAGTTGGGATGCCTGTTGGTACACAATTGGGATGCCTGTTAGCACACAGTTGTGGCTCCTGTTAGTACACAGTTGGGGCTCCTGTTCATACACAGTTGGGATGCCTGTTAGTACACAGTTGGGGCTCCTGTTAGTACACAGTTGGGGCTCCTGTTAGTACACAGTTGGGGCTCCTGTTAGTACACAGTTGGAATGCCTGTTAGTACACAGTTGGGGCTCCTGTTAGTGCACAGTTGGGGCTCCTGTTAGTACACAGTTGGGGCTCCTGTTAGTACACAGTTGGGACGCCTGTTAGTACACAGTTGGGACGCCTGTTAGTACACAGTTGGGGCTCCTGTTAGTACACAGTTGGGATGCCTGTTCATACACAGTTGGGATGCCTGTTAGTACACAGTTAGGGCTCCTGCTAGTACACAGTTGGGGCTCCTGTTAGTACACAGTTGGGGCTCCTCTTAGTACACAGTTGGGGCTCCTGTTAGTACACAGTTGGGACGCCTGTTAGTACACAGTTGGGGCGCCTGTTGGTGCACATTTGGGATACCTGTTTCTACACAGTAAGGACACAAATCTACCAGCTTTCCAAGCTATGATGTATAGGTCATTTAAACCAGTGATGGACAACAGGCCCTCTGAGCTTCCACTTGTTGATCCCAGATCCTTGCAACATGGTCATCTTGTTCATTTGTTATAGCTTGTAACATCTGATTAAAATGCCTGCTGATATGTTATTACAGATGGTCGTTTCTTTCATTGATTGCATGTCAATTTAAATAATTACTTAGATTAATAATAATTGCCTTTGGAAGGCTAAGAAGGTGATGAATATGAAGCCTAACGTGTATCAGGATGCCTGTGACTGCCTTTAGCTGTTTCATTGTGTTTTATAATCACAATATTGGCTATCAGTGGTAAAATAAGAGAAGACAATTGTACATACTGTAGAGTATATCCAGCTGTCAGGTCCGAGTGTCGGGCGGTCTTGGTTGGATATGTGGGCCCTTTCGGTCTATGAACTGGACCGGACCAGGGAAGAAGCCTATTACCTCCTAAACTGTCCCTCCCCAGAGAACAATCATCGTACTGTATATCGTAACAAATAAATCTCAGATCTATCAATTTGATCTAATACATACTTCCACACAGAGCGTGTGACTGTATGTTCAGGTCGGCGCCTATAAACTCAAATCAAAGGACACCACTACGTTTAAAGCCCAGAACCGGAACCCCACTAATTATTCTGGTTGTCTCACTTCCCCGCTCTCTTTGCACCATGCCAAGTCACCAACGTTTTACTCTTCGGAAATTTGCGCAGATCACATTATAACTTAACGTACGATTCCTGTCTACATAGGGAGGTAAGCAGATGCAGAGGGAGAAAATGTAATATTAAAGCTTTATAGAAGCAAGGAATGAGCTACAGACAGAAGTAATAAATAGTGGTAAGAAAACCGTGACACAGATAGTTCAGTGAAACAGTATAAAACGAGGCTAGAAGCGTCTGACCTAAATTAGAATGTAATGCCGGCATGTTTTATGGGGAGTGAACAGACTGTTGAAAATATACACTTTCCAGTACAACCTGAAGACACTCTGGGAGCCATTTAAGGCAATTAGGGTCAGCGACGTCTGGGTTCCTTCCATGTTTCTTCCCAAAGCCTTGTAGCTGGTTGTTAAGTGTCACAACAATCTGAAAGGTGCAGATCAATGATATTTCAGGAATCCGCCCGGAATATGATGACAACGCCAGAAACAAGATTTGCATATTTATTGTACCGCAGATCAGCTGTCAGATTGGATGTTGGCAATTTCAACCAATATCCAGAGTTTTATGATAGGCATAAAGGGAAGAAAATCATTAATATTTATATGAATTTGGATGATAAGGCTTCAATATGAATATCGTTCAATGTTAAAGAGATTTTATTCGCGTTATCTTTACAGGAAATTTATGTAATCTACGCTGACCTGTCACAACGGAGCAGCTTGCAAAGTGCAGCGAAACGGGAGAAGTTCTGTGAAAATCTCCAGCATCTGTGGTTAATAAATAGGGAAAAAGAAACTTTAATAATTAATATATGAAATAATAGATGTTACAAAAAATGAAATAGATAAAAAAAATACATCATATTTGTCATTGGTCCTCATGGCTTTCTTGACATCTGGAAAAATAGGTTTCCTCGCACCTTGTGAATCTTGTCACATGGACCATCTTTCCGTTCACAGCAATGATAGGGCAAAATGTCTCCTTCGTTATAGATAAACAGATTACAACTGCTCTTCACGAAAATGGTACACACATGGTATTAGTAACCATGACATCACTGAGAGTGCAGCCTATCCAGTCATTAGTAACTAGTGGCATCACTGAGAATGCAGCCTATACAGTCACTAGAAAGCAGTGACATCACTGAAAATGCAGCCTATCCAGTCAATAGGAACCAGTGACATCACTGAGAGTGCAGCCTATCCAGTCACTAGGAGCCAGTGACATCACTGAGAGTGCAGCCTATCCAGTCATTAGGAACTAGTGACATCACTGAGAATGCAGCCTATACAGTCACTAGAAAGCAGTGACATCACTGAAAATGCAGCCTATCCAGTCACTAGGAAGCAGTGACATCACTGAGAATTCAGCCTATCCAGTCAATAGGAACCAGTGACATCACTGAGAGTGCATCCTATCCAGTCACTAGGAGCCAGTGACATCACTGAGAGTGCAGCCTATCCAGTCACTAGTAGCCAGTGACATCACTGAGAGTGCAGCCTATCCAGTCATTAGGAACTAGTGACATCACTGCAAATGCAGTTTATCCAGTCACTAGGAACCAGTGACATCACTGAGAAAGCAACCTATCCAATCACTAGGAGCCAGTGACATCACTGAGAATGCAGTCTATCCAGTCACTATGAGCCAGTGACATCACTGAGAGTGCAGCCTATCCAGTCAGTAGGAGCCAGTGACATCACTGAGAGCGCAGCCTATCCTGTCACTAGGAGCCAGTGACATCACTGAGAGTGCAGCCTATCCAGTCATTAGAAACTAGTGACATCACTGAGAATGCAGCCTATCCAGTCACTAGGAGCCAGTGACATCACGGAGAATGCAGCTTATCCAGTAACTAGGAACCAGTGACATCACTGAGAGTGCAGCTTATCCAGTCACTAGGAGCCAGTGACATCACTGAGAATGCAGCTTATCCAGTAACTAGGGACCAGTGGCAGTGACATCACTGATAGTGCAGCCTATCCGGTCACTAGGAGCCAGTGACATCACTGAGAGTGCAGCCTATCCAGTCATTAGGAACTAGTGACATCACTGCAAATGCAGCTTATCCAGTCACTAGGAACCAGTGACATCACTGAGAATGCAGCCTATCCAGTCACTAGGAACCAGTGACATCACTGAGAATGCAGCCTATCCAGTCACTATGAGCCAGTGACATCACTGAGAGTGCAGCCTATCCAGTCAGTAGGAGCCAGTGACATCACAGAGAGTGCAGCCTATCCTGTCACTAGGAGCCAGTGACATCACTGAGAATGCAGCCTATCCAGTCATTAGAAACTAGTGACATCACTGAGAATGCAGCCTATCCAGTCACTAGGAGCCAGTGACATCACTGAGAATGCAGCTTATCCAGTATCTAGGGACCAGTGACATCACTGAGAGTGCAGCCTGTCCAGTCACTATAAGCCAGTGACATCACTGAGAGTGCAGCCTATCCAGTCATTAGAAACTAGTGACATCACTGAGAATGCTGCCTATCCAGTCACTAGGAGCCAGTGACATCACTGAGAATGCAGCTTATCCAGTAACTAGGAACCAGTGACATCACTGAGAGTGCAACTTATCCAGTCACTAGGAGCCAGTGACATCACTGAGAATGCAGCTTATCCAGTAACTAGGGACCAGTGACATCACTGAGAGTGCAGCCTATCCAGTCATTAGGAACTAGTGACATCACTGCAAATGCAGCTTATCCAGTCACTAGGAACCAGTGACATCACTGAGAATGCAGCCTATCCAGTCACTAGGAACCAGTGACATCACTGAGAATGCAGCCTATCCAGTCACTATGAGCCAGTGACATCACTGAGAGTGCAGCCTATCCAGTCAGTAGGAGCCAGTGACATCACTGAGAGCGCAGCCTATCCTGTCACTAGGAGCCAGTGACATCACTGAGAGTGCAGCCTATCCAGTCATTAGAAACTAGTGACATCACTGAGAATGCAGCCTATCCAGTCACTAGGAGCCAGTGACATCACTGAGAATGCAGCTTATCCAGTAACTAGGAACCAGTGACATCACTGAGAGTGCAGCTTATCCAGTAACTAGGAACCAGTGACATCACTGAGAGTGCAGCTTATCCAGTCACTAGGAACCAGTGACATCACTGAGAATGCAGCCTATCCAGTCACTATGAGCCAGTGACATCACTGAGAGTGCAGCCTATCCAGTCAGTAGGAGCCAGTGACATCACTGAGAGCGCAACCTATCCTGTCACTAGGAGCCAGTGACATCACTGAGAGTGCAGCCTATCCAGTCATTAGAAACTAGTGACATCACTGAGAATGCAGCCTATCCAGTCACTAGGAGCCAGTGACATCACTGAGAATGCAGCTTATCCAGTAACTAGGAACCAGTGACATCACTGAGAGTGCAACCTATCAAGTCACTAGGAACCAGTGACATCACTGAGAATGCATTGTATCCATTTACTTGGAATCAATTCAGGGGCTAAATTCCTGTTGGCACACCTCCAAATTATTGTTTTGCCTAAAAATTGGCATTTTTTTAGTGGCAAATAGAGTGGCGTCTGTGTCATAGGATAGGTCAGGGGCATAGCTTATAGTGTTGCAATTCTTGGGTGTAAATGTAATAGGGTCCAAGTTGATAGAGGTGCCGGTTGTGTAATGCAAATGATTGCCGCAATAAAAATACAGGCATTCTCGCCCGAAGTGCCGCACCTCCTGCAACTCAGACCTTATTACATTTACCCCATAATGTCTAAATGTTGGTTGGCATGTACCTGGTGCTGTATATTATATACCTTCTATGACATAACCTCCATAGCATTATATCATTTACGCGGGATTCTGTGGTGCTGACATGGCATCATCATGACTACTGTTACAATATGGCTGTCTTCAGACCACTGGCACAACTGTTTATTTCATTACTCAGGCAAATGCAAAACTGGCGATCCTTGCTTAAGACTGTGCGCAGCTAATGCCATATATTTCTGTATTGCTTCTTCTAGCACATATATGCATTGCATACCTCCAAATAATGCTGATTTTGATGCAATAGTCCTGATTTTCAGTCTTCAGAATAGCTGAAGCCTCCAGGACTGTGGACATGAATGGAGAGATCAAGCTTGTAGTTTGGATAAATCTATAATGAAGGCTAATGTGCCCCAAATGTTCGAGTTTGGTGGGTATGTACTGTATGGGGTAAATGTAATAGCCTTCGTGATGTTACCTGGTTTTGCCTCTTAAGTGATAGACACTTTAAAACATTGGGGAAACTCGCCAAGTACTTACCAATGTCTTCCTTGGGCAGGCTATTCCATGTACCCCTATATGGGTATGTTTGTTGGCTGAATACTAAAGTTGTGTTTCAGAATTGTATCCACACGTTAATTAATACTGAGCAAAAAAAATAGGCCTGCAACGGATCAATCATACAACCTGGGCACAAGCCGGTTCTTCCCCGAGGGCACCGCTTGGCACTGCCAGCAGAGATGTATGAGAGTCTCCCGTGTCTGTCTCCCACTGTGCTGTGCTCATAAACCAAATATCACCAGCTAGGCATGAAAGCGCTCACGTTTTATATTCCTGTAATACTAAACAAATGGTATGAAGGCAAATGTTTCTAGAATAATGTATTATTTATCCCAAATAATAAATGAAGATATTGAATTATTAATCACTCCTATTTAGCATGGCATCGGGCTTTCAGATGCCAGGAGGGACAATTATGTGGTACAAAACATATCTTTCCCGTTCTCCCTCCCATAAATCAGCTCTGACTTATTTTAATTGACATAGGTGCTGAAAATGCTAAGGAAACCGAATACTTTGTTTGCGTCCCTGTGGGATAGTGATGAAAAGGCAGAGCCGAGAACTGGCGAGGAAACGGAAAAAGGATTATTGTGTCTGGACAGATCAGCAATCACCGAATGATCCACCCACCTGCTGGTCAGCTGTACCACGCTGTATATACACTATATATATATATATATATATATATATATATATATATATGGACCTTGTAGACTGTGATTCCTTTTTATTATTTAGCTTCAGTCATTTAAATTACATTAGTTACTTTAAAATTGAGTTGTTACATAGTAAAGTGCATAAGACATCTGCCCACAGTTTCAGCATCATACATAGCCCTTCAGTTCACCACAGGCCAGTGATATGACTGAAAACGCAGGCTATACAATCATTAGGAGCCAGTGACATCACTGAGTAGGCAGCCTATCCAGTTATTAGAAGCCAGTGTAGGGATGGCCATCGACCATGGATGATTCAAAATCATCGCTGGTCTGTAACCAATGTTGAATACTTTTGCCATTGATGGGGGAGAATCAGATGGTTTCCCACCATTGATGAAGCACACGCAACAAATATTTTTTCTTTTTTTACAAAGTGCTGGGATATGGAGTGCAGCTCCGCCCCTGCACTCCCACTAAGCTCTGCCCATGGACTCTCATTAGCCCACAGCCTATCGGTGGGTAAAACCATCAATGGTTCCCTTGCAGATGGGTTCACATCAACAAGGTTACCCATCAATGGTACCATCAATGGTGTCCAGTGACTAGGAACCAGTGACATCACTGAAAATGCAGCCTAATCTATTCACTAGGAACCAGTGACATCACTGAGAATACAGCCTATCCAGTGACTAGGAAAAAGTGACATCACTGAGAGTGCAGCCTATCCATTCACTAGAAACCAGTGACATCACTGAAAATGCAGCCTATACAGTGACTAGGAACCAGTGACATCACTGAGAGTGCAGCCTATACAGTGACTAGGAACGAGTGACATCACTAAGAGTGCAGCCTAATCCATTCACTAGGAACCAGCGACATCACTGAGAATACAGCCTATCCAGTGACTAGGAACCAGTGACATCACTGAGAGTGCAGCCTATCCATTCACTAGGAATCAGTGACATCACTGAGAGTGCAGCCTATCCATTCACTAGGAGCCAGTGACATCACTGAGAATACAGCCTATCCAGTGACTAGGAACCAGTGACATCACTGAGAATGCAGCCTACCATTCATTAAAAGCGAGTGATATCACTGGGAATGCATCCTAACATTTCACTTGAATTTGATGACATCAATTGTTCATCAAACCTCATTGATTACTAGATTAATGTGAATTCATAGGTTTAATATTGGTCCAGACCATAACATGAATGTCAGTTTTACTTTCACAATTACCTTTTGTTAAAACTATAGTAGATAAGAAACATTTTTATTGGGTGGGCAGTGACTGTGTACTGGTAGTAAACACATTTAAATTGTATATGAAGGTTGAGGTTTTGTCAATCATTATGACTGTATCTGCTGGAGAGGGTCGAATTAACGTTAAATGTGTACAGTATATCCATTTTCTATGCAATGGCAAGAACAAAACAAGCCTAGATTTTTTGTTTTAAAGAATAATCTCCATGGTGACAGACTTAAAACAATCATAAGTGCATTTCACTGACTGATCTATGAGCTTTCCACTGCTACACCCACCATACTTAGATAATGACCAAAACCCCTGTAGCCTGCAAGCATCACCAGTGGAGAATTCTAACTGCCTATTTGCTTACTGTAGGTAAGTCAGACGTCTTATCAAGTGCATCCATCGGGCAAGTCAGCTGACTACCCATCACCCAAGCGAGCACCACCCAGTAAACTTATTGTAGCTGCTGTCTTTGGTTATACTGTATGAATTTTAAAAGATATACATCTGAGGCATGACTCTTGTGTTTTCCCCCTTGGCTTCTTCCTGCTTCCAGTGCCTCCTGTGTTCCTCCCGTAACCATGGCTTGCTTGCAGTGCCGTAACTAGGCATTTTAGCGCTGTGTGCAAGAAACGACAGTGGCGCCCCCCCCATGTAAGACAGGGGCAGTGCGCGCCGTAGGCGCGCGAAAAATTTAGAGGGACGTGGCTTCATGGGGAAGGGGCGTGGCCACAAAATAATAGCAATTCATACTACGGTGCACAGTAGTCTCCATTATTCAAATTACGCTGCACAGTAGCGCCACTACACCAGGTAGAGCCCCTTTTATACATTACAGCAGACAGCGTCCCCCTTTTGACACATTACAGCAGACAGTCCCCCTTTTTACACATTACAGCAGACAGCATCCCCGTTTATACACATTATGGCAGACGGTGTCCCCCTTTATACACATTGCGGCAGCCAGGCCCCCTTTTTACACATTACGGGAGCCAGTCCCCCTTTTTACACATTGCGGCAGCCAGGCCCCCTTTTTACACATTACGGCAGACAGTCCCCCTTTTTACACATTGCGGCAGCCAGTCCCCCTTTTTACACATTGCAGCAGCCAGTCCCCCCTTTTACACATTGCGTCAGACAGTCCCCCTTTTTACACAATGCGGCAGCCAGTCCCCCTTTTTACACATTGCGGCAGCCAGTCCCCCTTTTTACACAATGCGGCAGCCAGGACCCCTTTTTACACACTGCGGCAGCCAGGACCCCTTTTTACACATTGCGGCAGCCAGTCCCCCTTTTTACAAAATGCGGCAGCCAGGACCCCTTTTTACACAATGCGGCAGCCAGGACCCCTTTTTACACATTATGGCAGACGGTGTCCCCCTAAAAGAGAGAGAGAGAGAGAGAGAGATACTTACCTGACAGGCTCCTCGTGCAGGCAGTGAGATGAGAAGGAGGAGGAGGGAGGGGGAGCAGGGAGCCGCAGCAGCGCTATTTGATTGGTAGTAAGCGCCGCTGCAGCATCCCCCTCTTCTTCTGTATTGGCTGCCTGGCGCTGCAATGGATGCTGGGATGAAGGAACCGCATCCCAGCATCCATAGCAGCGCCGGGCAGCCAATACAGAAGGAGAGGGGGATGCTGCAGCGGCGCTTACTACCAATCAAATAGCGCTGCTGCGGCTCCCTGCTCCCTCCTCCTCCTTCTCTCCGCTGCTCGGCGCTTCTGTCTTCCCCTCCACAGCGCGGCGGCGGCGCACACAGCAGAGGCGGCATGTAATGAGTCAATTTGACTCATTACATGCCGCTGGCCGTTGCGCCCTCAGGGCAACTGCGCTGTGTGCCAAGCCCCCTTGGCACACACGTAGTTACGGCCCTGGCTTGCTTGCCATTTATTTCACATACTTCAGACCCCCCAACATGACCCCTTCCATCAGGGACAAAGTGCTCTGCTCCCGGACCGCGCTCTCTTAGTGTTAAATTTCCGTCCCCTGTGTTGAACTAGTTAATTGATGAAAAAGGTGCTTCGATACAGGAGAAGGCGAACATAAATTAGGAGGTGCAGAGGTTTTTGTACCTGATGGTAGGTCATGTTGAAGGATCTAACACCAATACGCGGGTCACTGATTAGGACTGATAAGGACTGATTACTGATTAGGGCATGCCACATTTGTGGTATGAATGTGAAACTAGTATGAGTGGCTTGCTTCTAGATCTAGATCTACCATGATGGGGCAAATTAATTGTACATTAGGTGGAAAATGTTGCCACCCTTTGATTTTTTTGTCTTTAAAACCCATCTTTATACTAGTGCTTGCAGGACTCAGCCATGAAGGGTTCTGTAGGGCTCAGAGGGTCATGAGAACATTGCAGTCTTTAAGAGTCTCAAATACACCCTGCAAGTTTGTTAACTGGGCTGGAAGGGTTTTCTTGGCATAAGAAAATCCTCTTTAAATCGAGGTACCTGTAAAATGTTGAGGCCCGGCTACTGTAATGCAACCTTTTTTAATACTTTGGTGGTAGCATGCTTGTGGGTCAACATATAGTAGCACCAAGCTAAGAAACGAGCTCTGACCCATTCCCAATCAAATCATTATATGTGCACCATTAATACCTACCACCACCTCCAGATACAGTAAAGAAACATTCTAGGATAATGGACAATCATATGTTATGTCGCTTCTTTAAAGAGTCGCTTTATAAGAACAGCTGCATCGAAGCAGAAAAAAATTACGCGTTTCGCCCTCAATCATGAGGGTAATGTAAGGTTCCCCATGGGAGAAGAGCCCTGCTTTAAAATGCTCTTTATCCCAAGTTCCAGCATGTCTTCCAGCCCTTATTTTGTATTCATCAGGATGTATACTGTTTGTGTTATTTTTATAGGCCGCTACAGCACTATATTGTTTAAAGACAATAGAATTGCTGACCTTTCTTTGCATGTAACTGTAGTGTTTTGTGTAACATCATATCGATTCTCCTTACCAAACAGATTTCAGAAACTAAGAAACGTATTTGACTTATTTCCCCAATTTTTTTTTCTTTCTATAATTTGAACCTGGCAACACAACTGATGCAGCGCCTCCATACCTCCCTGATAACAAAGAAAGAAGTCTCCTGCTCATTGCTTGTTGTCCAGGGATATTTAAATTAATATTTGTAATGCTCAATAAGATTTCATCTCACTTAATATAATCTTGTATATTTAGCCTCTTTATTTTACTTGGAATATCCTGCTGATCCTAATAATAAACATTGATACAGGCTCCGGTGTCTACTCGTGAATGTGAAATAAAGTGCATTACTGCGCCTGTTGCGGCAGCAGACGGTGCCGCAATTGTGAGCTGGACCTGTAATCAGTGTCCCGTTACATCTGACCTGCTGGTATTATGTTCCTGGATATTGAAAGAGCCTGTATGGAAGCATGTTAGCAAACACGCAGTGAAGACAGATTGCCTCGCCGAGTGTATTTATAGAAGACGGCTCTGTCTGTACTGCAATGAGAGCTTGTCAGAGAGTGTGTTTGCATAGTGCGAGAAATGATACAGCACAATTAACCGCGCCACCTTGTCTTATCCGCTCTAGAACCCCGGCTGCTTACTAATGTGTCATTGTAGCATCCAGACACTGCGCTCTTCAGGAATGCCCTGATTGGTAGCTGGCATTCTCACATTTTTTTTTAAACAAAATGGGTCAAAGTGTAATAGGGAAGCTTGCTGTGATGCGACATGCCACCCAACACCTGCCGAGGAGTGTTACCGATACCTGGCTTACATATAGAGATAAAGATGAAAGATACCTTTGGTTAGAGTACTGTGTAAGTGGGTTAGATGTAATAAGATGTGTATGGGTACCAGAAGAGAAAATGCAGCTTTCCACCAGATGCGAGTGTCGTTAAAGGGGACTATTTATCAATGAGTGATAAAACTCATTTCATATGATAAATGGTGCTCCAGTCAGTCAGCTTCCAACTGTCACTTTTCAAACACATGACAGTTAGGAGCTGGACACATGACAGGAACTGGACACATGACAGGAGCTGATTGGCTGGAGCATAATTTATCATACACAACAAGTTTTATCATTTGCAACAAGCATTATCACTCGTTGATAAATGAGCCCCATACTGTAGTTTGGAAAAACATTATTTACAGTATTTCTCTTTGCAGCCAGATTGGACAGAGGGGGTTGGTCATTCATGAAAGCTGGGAACAGGTACTGATTTTGGGTTGCAGACATAAGGCATGGCAGATTTACAGTGCCAGTACACGCGCGGCTTCACACTTTTTGTCGCAACACCTAGTGTTTTCCTGTCCGCAGCTGCGACGGCCATCATTACTACTGGCACACCTGTCGCATACTGTGTGCAGAAGGCCCATCTGAAACTGGAGTGACTGGGTTGTCTTGTGTGCATTCACAAGGCAGACGGCCACTTGACACCCAGAAAAGCCAAATTCACAGACAGAGGGAACTGGATAAGATTGCTAAAAATTGCTAGGTGCAGCCACTTTTGGAATTGCCACAATATCAGAGAGCCGGGCTGGGCCTAAGTACTTTTCAAGGGGTGTGGCCTAATCACAGGAGGTGTGGTCATGTACCCTTAGAAAAAACACTGAAAGAAAAATAGTATTTTAAGCACCTCCATGGCCACATTCAGATCTGATCGCTAAGCTGCTTTTTTTGCTGCCCTGCCCCCTACAGGGGGAGGGGGAATCGCGGTGCAGAGCTGCACAAAAATCAGTGTGTGCAGCCTCTGCGCAGCTCAGGACTTACTCAGCCGCTGCGATGGATTCCTGCTGATCGGGGCCGGAGCTGACGTCAGACACCCTCCCTTCAACCGAGAAATGGTCAGTTGCCACCCACATATGGCCTCTTCCTGTTAGTCTCCTTGCTAACGCTCATGCGTTTGGATTTTTCGCATCGTCCCGTTGCTAGGCACCGATACCTGTTGCTGGTGTGCGACGTGCCGGCGCAGTGCAGCTCTGTGACGCATGCGCAGTTCAGATCTGATCGCCTGCTGTCAGAGCCGGCCCTAGGTATAGGCAAACTAGGCAATTGCCTAGGGCATCTGGTATGCCTAGGGGCATCAGCAGCTTCTGCTGATTAAAATGATATGCAGCATGCCTATGTTCTGTGTGTAGCATTTCGTACGCAGATACAGCCACAGTCTCACACAGTATATAGGCATGCCACATATAAATTTAATCAGCAGAAGCTGCTTGTGTATCCTAGCCACATAGCAATGCAAATAAGATGCATTTTCATAAAAAATAGGCACCCGACGCTGAGCTGCCAGTTGACTCACGCTGGGAACTACATGTGTCATTATGTGTATAAGGGCATTAATAATGTGTAACATATGTGTAAGGGGCACTATGTGTGTCATTATGTGTATAAGGGCACTAATAATGTGCGGCATATGTGTAAGGCCAAATGTGCACACTGTTCTTATTTAAATTACAGGGGGTAGGAAAGCAAAAAAAAAAAGGACTGCTATGGGTGGGGGGTGATGGTGCTGGGAAAGGGGTGCAGGGTCAGAGGCGGAACTAGCGGTGGTGCTAGGGGGCACCAGCCAAAATCTTGCCTAGGGCATCATATTGGTTAGGGCCGGCTCTGCCTGCTGTACGTAAATGCACAGCAGCCATCAGATCTGAATTACCCCCTATGTGACTTACCCCTAGCTGCCCAAATATAGTGAGGGGCGAAAAGGTGAGTTAGAGCCCTGAATGGGGGCTAGGCCTGATTTGTTTAATTTATGCTGCCAGTAACACATTACTTTCATTTACTTACCTGGATCCTGATTAAGCACCTAGACACTGCACCAATATACCCCAATACTGAGCGAAATAGTTACCCCACGTCACCACTCTGTCTCTATCTCATATCTTTCTAGCTGTCTGTCTGTCTGTCTGTCTGTCTATCTATCTATCTATCTATCTATCTATCTTATCTACATCTCATATCTATCTATCTATCTATCTATCTATCTATCTATCTATCTATCTATCTACGTCTCATATCTATCTATCTATCTATCTATCTATCTATCTATCTATCTATCTATCTATCTATCTATCTACGTCTCATATCTATCTATCTACGTATCATATCTATCTATCTATCTATCTTTCTACGTCTCATATCATCTATCTATCTATCTATCTATCTATCTATCTATCTATCTATCTATCTATCTATCTATCTATCTATCTATCTATCTATCTACGTCTCATATCTATCTATCTATCTATCTATCTATCTATCTATCTATCTATCTATCTATCTATCTATCTATCTATCTATCTATCTATCTTATCTACATCTCATATCTATCTATCTATCTATCTATCTATCTATCTATCTACGTCTCATATCATCTATCTATCTATCTATCTATCTATCTATCTATCTATCTATCTATCTATCTATCTACGTCTCATATCTATCTATCTATCTATCTATCTATCTATCTATCTATCTATCTATCTATCTATCTTATCTACATCTCATATCGATCGATCTATCTATCTATCTATCTATCTATCTATCTATCTATCTATCTATCTATCTATCTGTCTGTCTGTCTGTCTGTCTGTCTGTCTGTCTGTCTGTCTGTCTATCTATCTATCTACATTATCTGTTTCATATACAGTATGTAAATCTATTTATCTCATATGTTTCCATGTCACATCTGTCCCTCAGTCCCTCTGTAGCGTATACTGTGTCTGTCAGAGTGTCTGTATATCTATCCTGAGTCAGGAACAGGGGGTTAAACAGCGTACAAGGTAAATCTCATCCAGCCCAACCCCAGCATATGTGTATTTAGCAGCATTTAGCTGATGTGAGATGTGAGTATAAGGTATTTTATGTCACTTTAATGCTTATTTTCTCCTGTGTTGTGGAAGGAAAGTCTGTCGCACTATCCTAGCAACACGCGGATCACGTGTTACCTGGAATCATCTGGTTGCTGAGATACAGAGAGATTGTGTGAAGCAGGAGAGTCAGACTCCGGCCCTTTCCCTGTACAAATCACATTCATCTGCCATCCGCTGGCTCATAATTAGTGTGGCAGAATCACCCAGCCCAGCACAATGCACAAGCCATCAGTAAGGGGTCGCATTGTGACATATATAGATACTGTGTATCACAAACATTTATCTTACTCATCATCCGCCCCACCTGCGTGCTCTGCTCATTGGGATTTATAGGATGAATTGTGACATCTGTGATACAGGTTGTTGGTTTAGAGCAGGAACAAGCAAAACTGCAAACTTGGAGCCTAATTCAGGGGTGATTCCGAGTTGTTCGCTCGTTGCCGATTTTCGCTATACTGCGATTATCCGCTAACTGCGCATGCGCAATGTTCGCAGAGCGCATGCGCTTAGTTATTTTACACAAAAGTTAGGTATTTTACTCACGGCATAACAAAGCTTTTTCATCGCTCTGGTGATCGTAGTGTGATTGACAGGAAGTGGGTGTTTCTGGGCGGAAACTGGACGTTTTATGGGAGTGTGCGGAAAAACGCAGGCATTCGAGTTCCAAAACGCGGGAGTGGCTGGATAAACGGGGGAGTGGCTGGGCAAACGCTGGGTGTGTTTGTGACGTCAAACCAGGAACGAAAAGGACTGAGCTGGTCGCAATGGAAGAGTAAGTCTGGAGCTACTCAGAAACTGCGGGGTAATCGTTACGAGAAAATTAGCAAAGCTTTCGTTAGCAATTCTGCTATGCTAAGATACACTCCCAGTAGGCGGCGGCTTAGCGTGTGCAATGCTGCTAAAAGCAGCTAGCGAGCGAACAACTCGGAATCACCCCCTCAGACCTGATCCGAGCAGCAAAATTGTTCTCTAATGGGCAAAAACCACATGCACTGCAGGTGGGGCAGATGTAACATGTGCAGAGAGAGTTAGATTTGGGTGGGTTATAGTGTTTCTGTGCAGGGTAAATACTGGCTGCTTTAATGTTACACTGCAATTTAGATTTCAGTTTGAACACACCCCACCCAAATCTAACTCTCTCTGCACATGTTACATCTGCCCTACCTGCACTGCACATGGTTTTGCCCATTAGAGAATAATTTAACTGCTGTGATCAGGTCTGAATTAGGCCCTTGGTTCAATAACTCCGAAAAATTAGGGGTGTAAATCCAGATCCTTTTTTTTTTCCCCAAGTACTTTCTATAAAAACTTTTGATATTTTTGGACACAGGCGATTTTAGGGGTCAGGCTGCCCCTAGACACAACATTATCAGTCATTCCCCATCACATCACTTCCACCTTCAAAGGGGCCGCCAGACTGCCAAAGCAGCTCCAACCTCACCCCCCCCCCCCCCCCCTACACCACCATAATATATTGCCCCCTTCTCTCTCAATGGGTTGTAATGACAAAAGCAAAACAAAAAAGGACTCACCTGGCCCTTATCTGGCCATCGGCTTAGCAGGGCTCTCATGCAAGTGAGCATACTGTGCCGCCCCCCTCCCCAGCAAGAGCCACCCCTAGGCATGTGCCTCATGAGCCTAGTGGGCAATCCACCAATGCACATATTTGCTTTTTTCCCCCCGGAGCTCCAGAAGATCGCAGGAGGGGGGCGTCCAGCTGGTATTGCTAGGGCAGTGGTGCAACCTCCATAATTCGCAGGCAATTCGCTTTGAACTGTGTATTTGTGTTGACAATTCTCATATGTCAACCGATTCCAGCATGGAGACGGCTTTCTGTGAGCGCACTGCGTAATTTAGCGCCTGCTGTATTATAATGGATAAGGTGGGGTTATTATTACGGCATTATCCGGCATACGCACTGTGACTGGTGGGACACCGGACAGCTTCCAGCGCAGACACATAAAAAAAACTGCATCTCCTGTACGTAAACGGTTAAGGAGCGCGCCGGAACAGAGAATGGAAGAGTGAAGTGTTTTTTAATCGTCGAGGAAACAATAGAGTCTCCATTCTTTGGAAAGAAAGGAGTGCAGACAGCGTTTTAAGGCTTGTTCAGCTGATGACAAATGAAAAGAATTTCATTTCATCTAAATTTATACATACAGATATCAAATGTGAGGATGCAGCCGGAGAGGTAGGAAAATGAAATGTAGCGCGATTCTCATCCCGGCTCCGGGATTTGTGGCATCGATTATATATAGACATGAAAATTGGAATAGTGACAATGACAAGAAAAAAAAAGTGTTTTTTTATTCCTTATCGTGAAGGCTGCAGTTACTTTAAAATATATATATATAAATAGAAACCACAAAGAGCCCGTTTTCCTACAAAACGCCACCTCATAGCTTCTTTCCGGCCATGAAAGAGTTAAAATAAACATAGAAATCTTGCAGAATGTCTCAGCCGCTTCCATTGTGAGTGAATTACCTGTCAGTCCCTGATTCTCCTTATTAGGGCCCTATTGTCTTAGGAGTGCTCTCCAGCCCCCACACTACCACGAAAGCAGCAATTAGCCGCATAAGTGCTGCAGGTGATGAAAAGATAATTAGGTGTCGGAAAAATTATATTTAAAGAGGGGAGAGAGGTACAGCACAAAGGAAGAAGTTTATTAAAGTCACCTCGCCGAATATTACTATCAGGGGCATTACCCCCCTTCACCACAGAGCACTTGGAACTCTGGGTATTGTGTCACAGTGCAGTGGCAAACGCAGGATTTGCATGGGGGGGTTTCCAGAACTGGGTGGAGCCAAGCACGGGGGTGGGGACTGAGGTGACCCAGTATGTGCTGGGTCCGCAAAACTAGTGTGTCTCTGTGTGTGTGTGTGTGTATATATACACATATATATATATATATATATATATATATATATACCGTATATATATATATATATATATACATACATATACACATAGCATATTAAACAGGCATATATATATATATATATATATACATGCAGTACACGTATATATATATACGCATGTATATATATTATATGTGTGTTTATATATATATATATGTATATACATGTGTATATATGTATGCACATGGATATATATGTACTATAATTAAAATAAAGTAAACTTTTATTAAGCACTTACAAGTGCCACCAGAAAGACAGCAGGCTGCAAAGGACGCTAGACAACCATTAACAATACTCATGCAACTAAAAAAAAAAAAAAAAAATATTTTTTTTGGGTGGAGGGGGGTTTCTGGGTGCTCGGAACCCCCCCCCCCCTGGGTGTGCCACTGCAGTCCCAGCCAAAAAGAGGGTGCAGGAGAGAGGGGGTGAGAGAAGAGCGGGCAGGTGCTTCATCATGGATATTGCCTCCTCACAACCGCCCCCCTCACCATCCAAAGGGGTGGATGTAATTTTGTTTGTCCTCTGTGGTGGTGATACAATCAGTCCTGACTCCTGATAGGTCGCTATGAGATAAACACATTTGCCGCAATGTAAATCCTGGTTGCCGTGGCAACTAAGCACTGTACAATATCCTGTTTACCCCAGTTCCCTTCTTGCGCTGTACTGTTTGAGTGTTAGGATTAACTCTGCTGGCTCCCTCAGCTGCAGGGCCCAGGACTCCAGTCCAGGCTGTCCCCCCCCCCGATGACAGCCCTAGCTACAGCCGTTTTACTGGTTTATTGGTTTTGGGTTGGCGCCATGGGCATAGCTATAGTAAGTGGGTGCAGAGGGTGACATTGGATTGGGGCCCAGAGGCTTAGAAGCCCAGCTCCGGGGCCTGAATCAACTCCATCCAGGTCATGAAGTTGTCTAGCGCAATCCCGGAAATGCTTGTTGAGCATTGTGTGTATAATGTGAACGTAATGCACTACTATGGGGCATACCACTAGCTAGAGCATGTGTGTTTATGTGGGCACTGAGCTGGTGTCATGAGTAATGGTACGGGTGTGAGGGCACGGGTGCTTATTTGAGCCTAGCTGGCATAATATATGGTAGTACATGGTGGGAATAGGTCAGTTTGCCCAGTCACCTGAATGGCCATCTCCACCCCATCAATCTCATTTCCAAAATGCAACGCCGCAACATGGAATCTCGGTTTTGCATAATTTTCCGTACAACGATTGTCAGCTGTAATGTAATATTCTGGGGGCTTTGTGTAGAGAAGGTTTGTCCTTGTCCATAGTAAAATAGCGTTTAAAGGAGAAACCGATTAACATATAATAAAACCGGCTTCACCCCTTCTCTCTGCGCTCAGGAAAAATGATGAAGAAAACCATGCGGCACAATGCCGCGCTTTGGCAGGAGGGAGCCGTGAGAATTTGAGCAGTGGGGAAAAAAAATTGCTCCAGTTATTTATAAAGTGACTTCCTTGAGATTGCTCTCTCACCTAAACTTTCCGAGGCATCACAAATGAGCTGTCGGCGTACGTCCCCAAATGGGCAACAGCTAACATTATATTAAAGGTCAAACCTCATGTAAATGTTTTCTCTCCAGAATGACTTATGCCTCCTATTTGAGGTAAGTGCAGCAAAATAGAAAAATTGAGGCCATGTATCAAAACTTTAACTGCACAACTAGATCAGGAACACTGATAGCCGGGCCAAATAAAACTCAATTGCATCCGTTTTTCACCCGCGGTTTTGCAGCAGCTGAGTGTGTAATAAATTACATCTCCTTATGCACATTTTAAATGCTCAAAGTCACCATTGCTTTCTGATGTAAATAAGATCAAAGGCAGCGTTGTAGGAAACTACCGGGGTGGTAGCATCCAAGTGATTCCAGGGAATAAATGATCTTTGTTTGTTTATTTATTTATTTATTTAATTGCAGAACTGCACAGTACCACTTCCATTACTCTGTATAATGGATGCAATACTCAGTAGTGCTCTAGTTAAACTCAAGTATGTATTTCATTGTGCAAAGGCCCCCGCTGCCCGCAGGTGCAAACGCAGCATTTACTGAGGGGGGTTTCCGTATAATATATATATATGGACCTAATAGATAGCCTCTCTTAGTGCCGCCAAATATCTCTGTAGTATATATATATATATATATATATATATATATAAAAGAATGGGGTACCCAATAGCGCTAAATGTGAGTCTAAAGCACAGCTGTCTCCGTCTCAGAAAAAATAAATTTGGCTGGTCAAGGGGGGTTTCTGGGTACTCAGAAACCCCCCCTATGTGCGCCACTGTGCAGCCCCTCTGGGAGATTAAAGGGAGCAATGGGGGAAGGGGGGAAGGGGAAACACACGCCCACCTCCCCCCAAAAAACAACCCTACAGTACATTTAGGTGATGGGCTGAGGTAGTGGGTGACGGATAGAGGGTGCCAGCCTGAGGCAATGGTGACAGGGAGAGGCAGTGGGTGACGGGAAGAGGGTGACAGTGAGAGGCAGAGGGTAATGGGCAGAGGCAGTTGATGATGGGCAGAGGGTGTCAGTGAGAGGAAGAGGGTGACGGGCAGAGACCTTGCGGTGGCTCCTGGTGTAATGCACCGAATGCACGACCACTAGTTACGCCAGGCACGGACCTTCTCTCTGCCCCGGGCCTGGGATTCCAGTCCCGGCAGTCTCTAACTGATGGCGGCCCTGGGAATCACATCTATTCACCAACATACTCCTCTTGGCCTGTGCATATTTCTGCTTTTCTGCAAACATCACTATGGGGTCTATTCATGAAGCAGTGATAAGAGAGGAGAAGTGAGCCTGTGGAGATAAAAGTTGCCCATGGCAACCAATCAGCTGATCCGTACACTTGTATAGTATGCAAATTATATTGTTATTTCAATACTAATTGGTTGCCATGGGCAACCTCTCCACTGGCTCACTTCTCCACACTTATCACTGTGTCATGAATAGAGCCCTTTATTCCTCTGCAGCCTTATTTACTTTCATAGGGGGGTATTCAATTGTTTTGAAAAGTCAGTTGGGTGTCTGTTTAGACAGGAAAAAACAGATACCCAACCGACTTTTCAAACATTTGAATTCCCCCCATAGAATGAAGGTGTGCCTGCCACCTGTACGCATGCCACCTGCACAAACTGAAGTGCGCATCAGGAGTTAAGGTGATTTTGTCTAGTTTGCACTTTGCACATTAGTGTAGTTAATAAGGAGGGGAAATATTGATCACGTCATATGTGATCCCCGAGAACTATCCAGGAATAAACAGCAGCTAAAGGCCGGTAACCTATAAGGCTATGGACATGTGGCATTTGTTAATGCTTTATAATTGGCTTCCTAACCTTCACTGAACTGTGAGCTGCTTGATCATCCAATGGGTACAAATATTGGGGCAGATGTATTAAGCTGGAGAAGTCATAAGGAAGTGATAAACCAGTGATAAGAGCAAGGTGATAAATGCACCAGCCAATCGGCTCCAATATGTAAATTAACAGTTACGAGCTGATTGGCTGGTGCGTTTATCACCTTGCACTTAATCACTGGGTTAACACTTCCTTATGTCTTCCCCAGGTTAATACATCTGCCCCATTAAGTGATATAAAAATGTATAAGGCAGTTTATCCATACATTAGGAACCAGTGACATCACTGAGAGTGCAACCTATCCTGTCACTAGGAACCAGTGACATCACTGAGAGTGCAGCCTAACCAGTCACTAGGAACCAGTGACATCACTGAGAGTGCAGCCTATCCAGTCAATAGGAACCAGTGACATCACTGAGAGTGCAGCCTATCCAGTCACTAGGAACCAGTGACATCACTAAGAGTGCAGCCTATCCAGTCACTAGGAACCAGTGACATCACTGAGAGTGCAGCCTATCCAGTCAATAGGAACCAGTGACATCACTGAGAGTGCAGCCTGTCCAGTCACTAGGAACCAGTGACATCACTAAGAGTGCAGCCTATCCAGTCACTAGGAACCAGTGACATCACTGAGAGTGCAGCCTATCCAGTCACTAGGAACCAGTGACATCACTGAGTATGCAGCCTATCCAGTAACTAGGAACCAGTGACATCACTGCAAATCCTGCCTATCCAGTCACTAGGAACAATGACATCACTGAGAGTGCAGCTTCTCCATCCAGTCCCTAGTAACCAGTGACATTACTGAGAGTGCAGCCTAACCAGTCCCTATGAGCCAGTGACATCTGACACAAAGCACAGGAGGTGGCTGCTGTGGTAACATTGGGTGCATGCACATGCATTTAATTCGCACTGCGCATGCGTCCCAGATGGTTATTGCACAAACATGCACATGGTCCCCTCCCCCCCCCCCCCCCCCGATTCAGGCACAAAGTGTCCTGACGCCTCAGTGATGTCATTGACTCCTAGAGAACTGATTGGCTGTGCTTTTGTGAACTTTGTCTTGCTCCCTGTATCGCGTGTGGGCATCATGTACGTTTAGAAGAAATATCATATATATAAATAAACGTACTGGAATTGTATGAGTCCTTTTACCCATACATTATATTTGCGAATGTTACATTTTATGCGTGGCCCCCTTAGAGTATACTCGAGGCTGGGGACACTGATCATGTAATAACCTGCGTTTTGCAGGAACCATGTGACAAACGCCCCCGGATATGGGTTACAAAGTAACGTTACAGGAATATACAGTGTCCCCTGTAATAAGGGAAGATTCCTCGTCACTGCTGCAGTCCTGCAGCTGCAATGGCCAGTGTATTATTCCCGCGCGCTGATGAGCTTTTGTAGAGTGGAACGCGTGGACGCAGCCTGTCATTGCCCTGTGTAACAGCTCTGCTAGCGTTGCAGCCTCGGAATGAACCATTTCTCTCTGCACTTTTCACAGTCTGTGGCAGATTGTACAGTCAGGTGTAATTTACAGTGTCTGGGCGCTCAGCGCACCGTAAAAGCAGAAATGTTCCTCAGGAGGACTCCTAGGGGGA
Source organism: Pseudophryne corroboree (assembly GCF_028390025.1). Taxonomy (NCBI): domain Eukaryota; kingdom Metazoa; phylum Chordata; class Amphibia; order Anura; family Myobatrachidae; genus Pseudophryne; species Pseudophryne corroboree. The sequence goes on along the minus strand of NC_086444.1, from coordinate 27,637,740 downwards.
AAATGCACAAAAACAACATACAGTAATTTGCTTTTATGCATTCCAAATCTACGTGTGTCACCAACGCACTCACACGCCCACACAGCAACTCGGGAAACTATAGAACTTCAGCAAAGTTTCATGTTAAGGCTTTTCTGTTTTATGGTGTCTTTATTTTTAAAGTTTGTTTGACTAGAATCAGAGATCCATTCTGCCAACATATGTCTGCCGCCATTGTTCACAGAAGCACAGAGTATGTCAGGAGATGAGTGATGTGTCAGTGAGGACAGGGCTGCATGTGACAGGGGCAGTGACATGATGTGAGGAGGGGAATGGAGGCAGCAGGAGGCCACAGACTGAGAGTTATATAGTGGGAGGAGCAGGGTCCCCAGCAGCACAGAGTATATCAGGAGATGAGTGATGTGTCAGTGAGGACAGGGCTGCATGTGACAGGGGCAGTGACATGATGTGAGGAGGGGAATGGAGGCAGCAGGAGGCCACAGACTGAGAGTTATATAGTGGGTGGAGCAGGATCCCCAGCAGCACAGAGTATATGAGGAGATGAGTGATGTGTCAGTGAGGACAGGGCTGCATGTGACAGGGGCAGTGACATGATGTGAGGAGGGGAATGGAGGCAGCAGGAGGCCACAGACTGAGAGTTATATAGTGGGTGGAGCAGGATCTCCAGCAGCACAGAGTATATCAGGAGAGGAGTGATGTATCAGTGAGGACAGGGCTGCATGTGACAGGGGCAGTGACATGGTGTGAGGAGGGGAATGGAGGCAGCAGGAGGCCACAGACTGAGAGTTATATAGTGGGAGGAGCAGGGTCCCCAGCAGCACAGATTATATCAGGAGATGAGTGATGTGTCAGTGAGGACAGGGCTGCATGTGACAGGGGCAGTGACATGATGTGAGGAGGGGAATGGAGGCAACAGGAAGCCACAGACTAAGAGTTATATTGTGGGAGGAGCAGGGTCTACCAGCAGCACAGAGTAAATCAGGAGATGAGTGATGTGTCAGTGAGGACAGGGCTGCATGTGACAGGGGCAGTGACATGATGTGAGGAGGGGAATGGAGGCAGCAGGAGGCCACAGACTGAGAGTTATATAGTGGGTGGAGCAGGGTCCCCAGCAGCACAGAGTATATCAGGAGATGAGTGATGTGTTAGTGAGGACAGGGCTGCATGTGACAGGGGCAGTGACATGATGTGAGGAGGGGAATGGAGGCAGCAGGAGGCCACAGACTGAGCGTTATATAGTGGGTGGAGCAGGGTCCCCAGCAGCACAGAGTATATCAGGAGATGAGTGATGTGTCAGTGAGGACAGGGCTGCATGTGACAGGGGCAGTGACATGATGTGAGGAGGGGAATGGAGGTAGCAGGAAGCCACAGACTGAGAGTTATATAGTGGGAGGAGCAGGGTCCCCAGCAGCACAGAGTATATGAGGAGATGAGTGATGTGTCAGTGAGGGCAGGGCTGCATGTGACAGGGGCAGTGACATGATGTGAGGAGGGGAATGGAGGCAACAGGAGGCCACAGACTGAGAGTTATATAGTGGGAGGAGCAGGGTCCCCAGCAGCACAGAGTATATCAGGAGATGAGTGATGTGTCAGTGAGGACAGGGCTGCATGTGACAGGGGCAGTGACATGATGTGAGGAGGGGAATGGAGGCAGCAGGAAGACACAGACTGAGAGTTATATAGTGGGGGGAGCAGGGTCCCCAGCAGCACAGAGTATATCAGGAGATGAGTGATGTGTCAGTGAGGGCAGGGCTGCATGTGACAGGGGCAGTGACATGATGTGAGGAGGGGAATGGAGGCAGCAGGAGGCCACAGACTGAGAGTTATATAGTGGGAGGAGCAGGGTCCCCAGCAGCACAGAGTATATCAGGAGATGAGTGATGTGTCAGTGAGGACAGGGCTGCATGTGACAGGGGCAGTGACATGATGTGAGGAGGGGAATGGAGGCAGCAGGAAGCCACAGACTGAGAGTTATATAGTGGGAGGAGCAGGTTCCCCAGCAGCACAGAGTATATCAGGAGATGAGTGATGTGTCAGTGAGGACAGGGCTGCATGTGACAGGGGCAGTGACATGATGTGAGGAGGGGAATGGAGGCAGCAGGAGGCCACAGACTGAGAGTTATATAGTGGGTGGAGCAGGGTCCCCAGCAGCACAGTGCACTGGGTTCGTATTTCCTGGACGACATACAATATGATATTTTTATTTCTCTGGCTCTTTGAAATTATTATTGTTTAATTATTATTAATTTTTTATCAGTTGATATCCAATTCACCCAAAGTTGGTGTTATCCTGCATCTATCTACAGTCAGTCCCCGTCACCTTTCTTACTGCGTGCATTCAGGAGCGCTGAGCGCCACCGGCAGTATATCTCCCCCGCTCTATATTAGCTGATTTAATTGCGGAATTACCTGGAGAGTGTCACAGCCACACACTGATCACTGCTGGAATAAACTTTGTTATGTGTGAGCTTCTTGACGCTGATTGTTTTTGGCCTCCTTTTAATCAGTTTTTCTGCTTTCTGTCTGTACATTGAGATGTAATTTCCAGCCAACCAGTTGTGGATCGCTTCTAGTGTCAAAACAACTGAGGACGCGCCGCGCTTAATCACATGTTTCATGTTAGCCTGGGGACAGTCAGTTTCCCTATTGATTGTTGGGGGGGGGGGGCTTCATCTCGTTAGTTCCTCCTGTCTTCAGAGACTTGCAAACCATTGGATTACATTACGTTGTCCACTAAGACCAGGGGGCATATTCCTCATCGCTTAATTTTTAAAAAAGTAAACGAAAATTAACATTTTCACCTGCTTTTGTAAAAATAAAGTACTGGAGACGTTCATCATGAAGGTAACGCAGGAGATATCTTACCTTTCACTCATGAGCTTGATAAATGAGGACCCCATATCAGTGTATGGGTCCCTTATTTATCAAGCTCTGAAAATACAATATTTTCGGAGCTTGACTGCGGGTGCATTCGCCATTTGCAGATGACGTATGTTCCCGCACCCCCGCTGCTTACCTATTGGAAGTAGTCCCGGCTTGCGAAGAGTGATACTTCTGGATACCTCCACCCCTGGCCGTCTTCTTCCGCCGGATACCGTGGGCTTTGTGCACCTGCCCGAACCCTGGTTCATGCAGGTGCACTAGTACTAGCGCTGACTAATGTTTTCACTGCTACGAAGGATCCATCACTCGACGCATGCGCCGACGACTCCCGTGTCATGAACTAGGAAGTCCTTCTATCACAGGGACAGCTCTTACCGGGAGGGCAGTCCTTTGTGATTTTCTTCAAGCATGCGGCATACAGATGGAGCCCTGCTCATCTATCCCTTTAATAAGATTAAGTGAGCCAGCGCAGTCGGACTTAATCCCCTGCTGTAATTACTTAATCCCCTGCTGTATTGTTCTCTGTATTGTATTGCAGCTGAGAACAATAGATAAAAGGCTTATGCTAATAAGCCTTGGTGCACCATGATGCAGCAGAGAAGGCTAGATGAACAAGGTTCCACCTGTAAATCGTTACTGCCTGCTTGCAATGAATGGCGGGATGCGTTGCATGCAAAATGTGATGATTGATGCATACCGCCCACATTGAGAAACATACACATTGTTCTCCATGAGTTATTCAGATCTTCCAGGAACCTCCTGGAAATTACACAACACAGCAGAGCTTCTAGAGAGATTACTATTCAAAATACTTTGCACTATAAAGAGTCTGTGAACTGTTGAGAATTCCGTAGACTTGTATGTGCCGGGTACATAAATATGATAATAATATACTTAGTATTCATATTTCTAGGTATTTCCACACAGGGCTAATTAATGGGGGTATATGCGAGTTGGGGATCCAGGTCTAGACTCTAGTATGGCCTTGACGGTCGTTAACCGCAGGGCTAGATGCATAAAGTTCATCCTGGTTCCTTGAGGATGGCACGGAGGGTCCGGGATAGCCCGAACTCTCCAGGAACGTCTTCCTCCCTTCTCCCAGGCACTAAGCCCCTCTACTCCTTTCCCGTACAGCCTCAGCCGAGCGCATTTATAACACCAGCCAATTAACTGTGCATTAATTATAGCAATATCATAAGAGTTGAATTCTAATAGACAGCTTATGCTCATGTCAAAATGTCCCAAGGGAAGAGGCTTCTGTGAGAGGTAAGAAGAGAAAAAACGGAAGCCGCTTCCTATTGTGGATTGCTGCTCTGCATATACAGCCACTTAATGGCACGGCAATAATAAACGTACCCACAGGAGCAGGAGAACGTTACTCCTTAGTATCTTCATGTTTCCATATTCACATTATACTCTTTAACCTTCTGCTTTATTGCTCAAGGGTAATTTACTAATATATCCTTTCAAATTGACGTTGTGCCATTAACATCTATAATGACCAAGAGAACATCACCCTCACCGCCCCCCCCCCCCCCCCCCGCACCCTTTTCTGACAACAACAACAAAAGAAAAATGTACAATATTTGCAATTTTATTTGGTGTTATGAATAATGAAGTGAACCATTGAGTTATGCAGCTTTTTTTTTAGGTGCAAGTCATTAACAGCCCGAATCATTCATAGACATTAAGAAAAGGAGTGAATTGGTAGAAGGATGAGCCTAACAGACAGTACAGCGATTAGAGTAGACAAGACAAAATGGAGGCCATTCGTCCTTCCACGTAGGACCTGTGCGCACGCGTGTCATGTAACTTCTCCTCTGTCGCGGTTTTATCAGTGGAATGAGTAAGATCATTGGTGCATTGTGCACAGATGATAGATAGTTTTCTGTCGTCCATCTTGGATGGACGCCTGCGCCTCCATCTCTGTTTTGACTGCTGTTGCACCTCTCTGTTACTCTCATGGGGAGTAATGGAATGACTTAAACCCATTGTTATCAGCGCCTACAGGGTCTCTGGTGACACCGCTGGTTATGGAATCGCATTATTTCCCAATTCGGTCATGTTGAGTTGACAACCCAAACCCAGATAAATACAAAAACACACATTAAGGGCCTAGTCCTGAGCTGTAAGCATCTGTGGGAGCTTTACTGCTGGTTGATGGCAATCTGCCTGCAGCCTGTTTATGCTGATTATCTGCCCATCTTCTTGCATGCACTGTTCTTCCATCTGTATCTGTGGTCATTGGTATCAGGACTTCATTTGTGCAGAGTAGGTTGCAGATATCCACGAGACCTGTCCGCATTTGGACTTGTGCCCGCCCCAAATTTCACCAACCATAGGCAATGATAGATAGATAGATAGATAGATAGATAGATAGATAGATAGATAGATAGATAGATAGATAGATAGATAGAATAGTAGACAGAGAAAGACAGATAGATAGACAGACAGACAGACAGACATATAGATATGAGATAGATAGATAGATAGATAGATAGATAGATAACTGTAGATAGATAGATAGATAGATAGATAGATAGATAGATAGATAGATAGATAGACAGATAGACAGATATGAAATATATAAGAAATAGATAGATAGATAGATAGATAGATAGATAGATAGATAGATATGAGATACATAAGAAATAGATAGACAGACAGACAGACAGACAGATAGATAGATAGATAGATAGATAGATAGATAGATAGATAGATAGATAGATAGACAGATAGATGCCTATATAAAGATAGATAAATAAATAGATACCTGTAGGTAGATAGATAGATAGATAGATAGATAGATACCTCTAGAAAAATAGATAGATACCGATAGATAGATAGATAGATAGATAGATAGATAGATAGATAGATAGATACCTATATAAAGATAGATAAATAGATGGATACCTGTAGATATATAGATAGATAGATACCTATAGATAGATAGATACTGTAGATACCTATAGATAGATACATATAGATGCCTATATAAAGATAGATAGATAGATAGATAGATACCTATAGATAAATACTGTGGATACAGATAGATAGATAGATAGATAGATAGATAGATAGATAGATAGATAGATAGATAGATAGATATGAGACAAAGATAGATAGATAGATAGATAGATAGATAGATAGATAGATAGATAGATAGATAGATAGATAGATAGATAGATAGATAGATAGATACTGTAGATAGATAGATAGATAGATAGATAGATAGATAGATAGATAGATAGATAGATAGATAGATAGATAGATAAAGATAGATAAATAGATAGATGGATACATGTAGATAGATAGATAGATAGATAGATAGATAGATAGATAGATAGATAGATAGATAGATACCTATAGATAGATAGATACCTATAGATAGATAGATACTGTAGATACCTATAGATAGATAGATAGATACATATTGCCTATATAAAGATAGATAGATAGATAGATAGATAGATAGATAGATAGATAGATAGATAGATAGATACCTGTGAATGATATGACATTGCAAAGATCAATATCGTCCAAATTGTCTTGCGATGATAAACGATAGATAGACCAACGATGAACGATTGCAGAGACGCGCATCGTTCATCGTTGGTGCCTCCACACTGAACAATATATCTTTCATATCTTCCTAAAATGTCGTGCAGTGTGTAGGGCCATTTAGTTTGCTACTATTTTCAATTGAATTATTAGTTAGACCTGTTGACCTCTTTGGACAACCTTACCCAGCAGTTGTTGCCCCTGAGTAGTGATACGTATTGAATGATACCCATCATTACTGTGCATTTAGCACTGGCCCCTGCTGCCCTATGAGGGTCATCCAATGTTAGGGCGGTTGGCAGCACATGTGTCACCCGATTGGACTGGTGGCATGGGTGGCTCATACCTCGCTTGGCATTAGTTGCGGTTGGCCTAGATTGCTTCAGTTCCAGTCTTTCTGTGACAGTGAGTGGCAGCACTGAATACATGATGAGGGTAGCAGTCCCCAGTGAAAGCCTATTTGTAGCGGAATCCCTTTAAAGTACAGTTAAAACAGAAGTGAACTGGTTCACGGAATGAGCTGTGCCTCTCCTGAAGTCGGCTTTGAGATCTGTTTACTTGAAAGTTCTGAGAATCAACAGACAAAACAAGAAATGTGACTTTGGCAAATAACTCTTACTCCTATCTGGGTCTAAAATCTTTAGTAATGGAGTGTAACCGTGCCAAAACAAGGACACACGTCTGCTGGGAGTCAGCAGAAAGTACAAGGCATTCCTCTGTCTGCCACTCACCGCGTATGCCGTCTCTCCGCACTGCGCCGAACAAGAATCTGACAGTTACTGAACTAAAAATAAAAAAAAAATATTTAAAAAAAAAATTATATTTCTTCAAAGCTAAAGTATAAATCTCTGCGGGATTAGCGGGTTTGAAGCAAGCTGTAGCATCGCAAATGTTCCAGTGTTTATTTGGCACAAAGGAAATGCTTGGTTAATGTTGCATATTATAAGAAAGGATTGTCAAATCTTACTCTCCGTGTGCTCGTTTTATTCCGCGCTAACGCTCAGAAAATTATTGGAGACATTTTAACCTCACTGCCGAGACGAGAGTCTGCCGTGACCCACTTTTTTCACCTTTGTAGTTGAAAGCATTGTGAACATTGCTTAGAATTCAGGGGCATATGGACTAAGGGCTTAATTCAGCATGGGTTGTAGATGTGCGGAAAATCGCACATCTACTACCCTTTACTCTGACATGCGGGGGGGGGGGGGCAGCACAGGACAAGTCTGTCACGCATGCCGACCCTGCCAGCAACAGCGATGCACTCACATGTTTAGGGTTGCCTCCTGTCTACGCGGCCTAGCTGCGAAGGAAGATGGCTACCCGCCATCTTTGGGTCGCAGCGGCTGCTTGTGACGTGACATGGCCTGCCCCGTAAACAGTTTGGACATTCTTGCGTTCTCCGGGCCACGCCCCCCCAACGCTGCCCCCGAAACGCCGATGCGACACCCCCTCCCGCCCCGCGAACGCCTCTGCCTGTCAATTAGTGCTCACATGACAACATATTATCCTCTTGGTGTACGGGTAAAACCCCAACTCGGTGGTTTTCTCTTTCTCATCGGCAGGCTCATGCAATAGCCGCACATACAGTACATAGCCTTCTCTAGGATACACGAAAATGTGTCCCATAGGTCATAATAGCTAACAGTATCTCAAGATGGCTTTAACTGAAGGAAGTCAAGTTCCGAACGGCTTGCTTCATGATCCCTTTATGACCAGTAGGTGGGCAATTGCGGTAAAATGTCTACAATAAGGTTTTGGTGCAGAACCTGAAGTTTCGTATCTATAAAGCTGGAATGCGAACAGTTTGGGATGCCATCAGAAATTGGGGCCTGGGATGGCAAAATAAGCAGGGCCCCCAACCAGCTGCCTCTCACCTCCCCTTGTCCCACTCCCTCCAGCAGCTTCTTCCATCCAGCAGCATCTCACCTCCCCTTGTCCATCCAGCAGCCTCTTACCTCCCCTTGTCCACTCAAGAGCCTCTCATCTATCCCTGTGTCCCACCCCAGCAGGGGTGAATAAGAGACTACACTGGTGGTATTTCAAATCTGGCGCTGGTTGCAGGCCTATATGAGCTTGGCCAAAATCTATACAGAATAACTACTCCCATTTCTTGTAAACACGACTTCACCATTTGCTTTGGCACATTGATTATTTAAGTGGTGCAGGATCATACCTCCCAATATTGGCACGCCAAGTTGGAACAAGCCATGATGTCATAGGGTCGCACACAGCACTGAATAACATGCATGAAGTCAAGGGGGCATGTCCGTATCACTGAGGCACTGAGGTGGTATAGTGCTAGGCTTTTCGCCTCTTTACCTCCTGATGCTGGCGCCACAGGCAGGTCCCTTCGCAGATCGTTCCTCCGAAATCGGGACCATTGGGAGGTATGCAAGATAGATAATGAAAAACATGTCCAATGAATTCTTAAATTAATCTTGCCAAGTCCGACGTTGACTTTTTTTTATAGAAATTCCACCGCGCAATAATTAGCACCATACATGGTCTCACGGTCTCCTCATCCGTTTGCTGTTTCCTGTGTTTATTTCTTAAATATCTTCTCTTTAAGGTCAGTGTCACACGTCACATATGAAACGCAGCTTATGTTCTTTCACGTTGCCCTCAATGCGTCCGTGATGGGAGGTTGGGGGGTCACGGGTGACGTGAGTGCGGTACAGTACACCGGAGCATGTGGTGGTCTCAGTTCTTCCGGGGATTATCTTTAATACTGAAATATTGCTAACAATTTCCAAGAACCTGGTATGTGAGCAGTGATTGCCTCTGGGTGCCCTTCTCCATCTGTTGATAAGACATGTGTGACCATGCTTTGTAAAGGTAATGATGTGAGGACTTTACAGCTGTTCATTTACAGACATCCAGAAAGAAGTTCTGCACTCCGCTAATGATGCTGAAGTAGGTGAATCTGGCTATGGGCTGCCTCTGCAGGACCACGCCGCTGGCTAATGCATTATAATTTGTGTCCCACAATGAAGATTGACTTAAGTGTCCCACGGCCAGGGGAGCGCGGTCTCGGAACCGTAGCAGGTTTTCTAAAAAATGCATAAAAGAATGAAGTACTTTTAAAAGTGAAGAAGAACCAGATAATGTTGTTGTGTTTTTTTAAAAACTAAGGTCCTGATTTTGAGGCGCAGTCTATTGGCGGTGGCCCCCCCTGCGACTTTATGCAAATGGTCTTCCTTTGTGTCCAACATTTGAAAAGTTGACAATGCTTAAGGTTGACAGGTTCAAACGGTCAACACACAAATGGTTGACGTGTTTTTCGGGGTTTTCAATTGTGTCAACCATTTTTATGTGTCGTCCATTCCTATATTGACCTTAACCACTGTCAACCTTTAATCTGTCAACAATGTCTGCTTGTCGACTTTTTGTACCCATCGAACTGATGTGTGTCGACCATATGATGTTGACCTATTGAGTGTCTATCTAGATAGTTTAGATCTTCTATATCACACCGATGTGATAGCGGCAGCGTGCGTTGACACGACACCCCCATAACAGGCCCATCGAACCAGCCATTTTTGCATACGCTACTAGCCACCTCCCACTCACCGCCTAGGACTGCCCACTACTTTTCTGCCACCTTTCTGTTGCGTCTGTCCCAGACGCAACAGCACCTTTGTGCGACATTCGGGGTAACGCACGGGCCACAGGAGATTTAAGAATTTTTGCTCATGTGCAGTTGAAAAAAATTGCTCAACTACGTGAACCTTGGCATGGCATGGGGTGGCATTAGGTTCTGAAGCATTAACATACGCAATGTAAAAAAAAAATAAAGTCACTTGTGAGAATGTTTCCCTTATAGAAATAAAATAGTTTTATGTTTAACTCCCCAAAACAATAATCTGACATAGCGACTATTCTAGTGTATCGCACAAATCGTTACGGTTCTCCATCAGCCAATCCCTGAAGTTCTGTGCTATTATTGTACCATTTAAAAAATCTAAAATCACGCAAGTGTGACCAGAACCCCCAATGTAAAACATACTATTTTTTAAATAATTTGATATCTTTCATGTAGAGATAAACAAAGTTTGTTGCGAGAATTGAGTTTTGCGGCAGAAATGGGACGGTTTACAAAATTGGTGCAAATTTGCCGTGAAATGCGTCAGAATGCCATTCCAGACCGTATTTGTGAATGTGAATTTCATGGAAATGTGTGGTCAGTTATTGGAGCCGGGTTTGGTGCGGGATCTCGCAAGGGGCGGAGTTACAAATTAAAGTGTGGGTTTCTGGCCGGAATTTGGGTAAACTGGGGGGGGGGTTCTGGGCTTACTATGGCCTCATTGTTGGGACATATGGGACGTATGTAACTTCAGTGTAAGCCTAGATACACACCTGACAGATGTGTCGGTGGAGCCGCCGTTGCGACGACCGTGCGGTTGATCAAGGTAAGTGTACATACTTACCAACCAGCTATTCACAGTATCGGTCTCTGTCATGCAGCTGGGGCGGCATTTAAATTTGCTCGCCCAGCTGTGACGTCGGCCAATGAGATATATTTGTGAACAACGCTGGTACACACCCGCCGATGCGCCCAAGATATATTGAACAGACGATATCTATTGGCCAGTGTGTACCTAGCGTTAGTGACGTAGGAAGACCTAGACAGAACCGTGACTCTTTAGGAAATGTGTACTCTTGCATATTTTCTGCAAACTTTCAAAACTTTTTATTCCGTGCACACCCCTTTGGAGGATATGGTAATGTGTTCTAATTATAAATAGCGTCAGACTATTTAAAGGTGCATTTTTTTTTTCCGAGGATTAAACCAGACAAGAACAGCTGCACGGGTAATGGAGAATGCAAGTGATGGACATCTCTTTAAATAAAACTGAAAACTAGAACTTAATCTTTAATTGCCTTTCAAAATGCTAACAAATTACACAGCTAACATAGGATCTGCAAGACTTTATTTACAGACTGTTTTTTAGGGGGGGGGGGCGGGGATCTGTCAGTAGTCAGTGTCAGATTCAGGTATGTACCAAGTGGTAGTGGATAAAATATAAAATATTGGTAATTAAAATAATGGTCTGTAACAGGCAAACCGATGTCTAGTTTAATAGGAGCAGTTGGCTTGTCCTTTAAAGAGAATCTGATACACAGCGGATGCATAGATTATTGTGCGCTGTATCAAAATTCAGAAGAATATAGAATATCAATTATCTCACAATTTCTTTCTTATTGTATATCAGGGAGATACAATAGGGACGTGCAAAGGAAGTGACAGTGTGATTTCCGTCCAGACACATTGGCGTAGCAATAATGCATCTAGGGTGTGCGCCTGTGCGGTGCATACGGGCCTCTTGGAATTCCGCAGTAGACTCTATTGCACATTTGTCGATGTCCGGGAAAATGAAGCCTGTTCCATTTACCCGTTGATCTCTTTTGTGTGCACACACAGGTCTCCGGAAACATGGCGCCTCAGCCATGTTTCCGGGAATATCTGCAGCGCAGATCTCCGGAAACAAGGCGCTTGCGCCGTGTTCCCGGTGATATCTGCATTGCAGATGGAGAGGTAAGTATTGTGAATGAGAGCAAGATATACAGTACCGTATGGCCCCCGTGGATCCAGGCTCCCGCGTGCACCGCACATGTTACACCATTGGTGCCAAAGGCTGCTTGTGCCATAGAGAGAGGGGTGTGGCCTGCAAGGAGACTGACCCCTCCTCTCTTGAACCGCCCCTATAATGAAGGTACCGCCCCCGCTGTACAGTGATGCAAGAGGGTGGGCAGGGCTATGATGATGCAAGTTGCAACATCAAAGCACCGTTCTCTACAAGAAAGATAAGCAGGTCCAGACGGCATGGCCTTCTCTCTGGGAAGCCCATGAGGGCTACCTGAAATTTAGGAGCCTCACGGATGTTCTGGGAGAAGACGTACGCATGCAATATGTAACATGTGCCGCATGAATAGCGTCACGCTTCATGTGTATTGGCAAAGAAGCGTTTCCGCAAATTGCTAACTTGTTATAATTATTGCGGCAAACCACAAAAGTGGCTGCATCATCGGTGTTCTGTAAATGTGATGTCCACCGACAAACAAAGTGACCACAATGAAAATACTGCCAGGAAACCAGCTCCCTTGCAGCGACTGCACATAAAGTATCTTGACCTTCACATGACATTGTCATACCAAAGCCTCCTCAGTACTGGCACTCCATGCGCACAGAGAGTTTAATACAAAACGCCATCCACTGAGATGTTCCAATCCTTTGTCAGAATGTCCAATAATAATTATTATATATATATTAAAAATAATATTTAGCAGATTTGGAAATAGTAGCAGGTCTAAGATGGTTTTATACGACGCACAGTTTTTGTGTGTTTCTAATGGCGGTGGGCACTTTTAAAGATCCTTCTTTGGCAGCGCCAAGCCTAGAAATGTTCAAATTAAGCACGCGTGCCATTAACAAATAAAAAAATCTGTAACGTCGGTGTAAAATACACTGTATACATTATAAATGACTCGCCTCACTCTCATCTCTCACGTTCTTGAGCCCACGTTCCCATGACAGATAGTCCAGTGATTGCAATAGCTCTCCGCCGCCTTATCACCCTGCGCTGTCTCCTACAGTATAGGAGGATTCTCTATAAATCTTCCCGGGAAACAGATGTACAGTCGGACGATTCCAAATGAAAATGTCCGGACAGCAGAGGTGAAAGGCGCAGAGAGGTCGTTAATTTGAGCCCTGAAAGCTACAACACATCATCTGACGGAACTGTGTGGCGAATGTCATCCCTTTACGGCACGGAAATCAAGTATCACGGCCACATCATTTACCTAGTGAGTAAAGCTGCCCTAGCAGTGGTTTGATAACATAACCTACTCCAGCCCTGAATATAGGCCAACAACAAAATGGCTGCAATGAACGTACTGATGCCGTCCGTCTGTGAGTGTGACAGGGGTTGCTAATTGCCTTTAATTAACCGTGTGCCATTTTGAACACCTTTACGACCAAATACTGTATATTTTGTGGCTCTTTTTAAAAAAAATCAGAACAAATTTCACAGTTCACCTGTATCAGGAGTAACTTCTTAACGACTTCAATGTCGTTAAAAAAATAAAAATAAAAAAAAACAAACAGGAAAATAATGATCGGATCTCGTAGGCAACCGCTGTACTGTAGGTATTTAAAACTATATTTACATCCGCAGAAATCCGTCAATGTTTTTGTAACATTTATATATTGATTTCTATATCAAAGATTTGGGTAAAAAATAAAAAATGAAGGGAACAGAAACAATTCAGTAAAATGTTTAAGAAGTTGGGGTAACACTGTGTTCTACAGTCAGATCCGTGGGTAAGAGAATAAGGTTGTGTTTTACTCTTATGTGAAGATACAATTTGAATGTATTTTTGTAGTTTTTTTTATTTATGTTCTAATATGCTGAGTTTACACATCAGGTTATACGGGCAGGATTAGTGTAAGAGGGGTGCACATGTCCTTTAATAAAGTTATGGTATTTTTAAGGGTTTAGCCAATCATACCAAGAGACGCATTGGCAGAGCTTCTGGAAAAGCCCTGTGTGCCGGTGAGCGTACTGTGTATACGTATGTGGGGGCTGACCGAGAGTAGCCCATAGACTACCATGGGGGCCAAGTTGTGAAATGCACACCCACGTAATATAGGGGGTGATTCAGAGTTGATCGTAGCCACAGCTAAGATCAGGCACACTAACATGCGGAGGGAAGCCCAGTACAGGGCTAGTCCGCCCCGCATGTCAGTCCCTGCCCCGTCGCAGAAGTAAAAAAGCATCGCACAGCGGTGATGCTTTTGTACTTCAGGAGTAGCTCCCGGCCAGCGCAGCTCCTGCACACAGCGGCTGCGCGTAATGTCACGCAGTCACCGCAGCCTGCCCCCCAGCACGGTCTGGCCGTGCCTGCATTGGCCCGGACCGTGCCCCTCATACCCAGCGACCGCCTCTTCTGTCAGTCAGGCAGAGGCGATTGCTAGCTAAAGACAGCCGAAGGCTGTCTGGCATGTTCCGGCGCACTGCAGCGCCGGCGCATTCCAGGCCTGATCGCTGCTGTGCGAACACGCACAGCATCGATCAGGTCTGAATTAGCCCATTAAGCCACAACCACACTCTACTGACCACACCCATATGGTACTGGCCACGCCCACACAGCACTGAACACACCTCCTCCGCTTCTGACAATAGGCCCTTGAACATTTTAAAGCACATGCCCATGTGGCCCTTAATCCAGCCTTGCTGCTCAAGATTAATTAGTCTCTAATTAATTATACAAAGCACACGGGCGTTTCATATGAATTGGGGTCGTTATACTGTACATGCTGGTGTCTCAGTGAGCGGGTACTGTAGGTGATTTCAGATAATCGATTGTGTATGTGGAGTGTTGCGTAGTCATTATGTCATCATTCATAATGTCAACAGTACATGTTGGTGTAAGATTTAGGGTTAGGTTTAGAGTTAGGGTTAGGACTGTTGACTTGCAGAGTTTTTACATTATCAATTATGTCGACATTATTTAAATGTGGATAATCTGAATGCCGACATAAAATACTGTAGCACACCTGCTGGACGTTCTCTCAGCCAATCCCTCTCACCAAAAGCTCCGGTCCCAGTGCTTGTGTGGAATTAGATTGTTAGCTCCACCGTGGCAGGCCAGGGGTTTATGCAGATGAATAAAAGTTACCGAGGGCTGAAGACAATCGTTCTATTCTAACAGGAAGCTGGGGAATCGCCTGGACACTTTCCTTTTCATTAAGCGATGAGCCAGGCCACCCAAATATGAGAGACAATGTCATTCTAACATCTTTCCTTTCTTTACCTTTTTATTTTTTTGGGCAATGGCCAATGACTGGCACATAACATAAAGCACCTTTGCGGCACATCCATAATTTATTTTATGTATTAGCTGGTGATTTGCATTTAAAGGGTAGAGTCTATTTAGCAGGCGGGCTGCCATTGATGGACGGGTCTCGTTCCATAAGCTCCACCGTAGGAGCGGTCTGAGTGACAGTGGAGCAGAGGGTGAGGAGGAAATTAATCCGCTGTAAATGAATGTAAATGGATTGCTGGGTGATATCGGTGACAGGAGCCGGCGGAGAGAACTTCAGCATGCAAAATACTCCAACTTATCTCATCCCACTTGCCCGGGGTCAATGAGACTCCAGCATTCCGAGAGACCCCAATCCTTCTTATCAAATGAGAGGGGTAATGTGGAGAGAGACTTGTTAACAACTAAATCTAAGGCCAGGATGCTCATGAATAAATTAATCTTGATGATAAAATCTCTCCTCACCCCCTGACATCCCGGTGCAAATTATTCACCAGCGAAGGTCTGCATACTTTCTCTTAGTTAAAGTTGTGTGCTAATTCCGCTTAACTCTTTCTATATGGAGGGGATTGAAAGGCTGAGGACTGAGACACTGAAAACAGCCTGAAAATATGCAACAAGGGAACGGAGGATTTGTGCTAAGCTCTCCCGAAATAATTTGTTTCAATACTATTTGAAATGACTTGCGGAGATTCCAAGAATATTTCTCAATCTCACTGTTATTTCACAAGTCTGCCAGAAAATGAGGTTCGTCCAAATTTCAGAGGATACATGTGATACATAGATACATAGATAGATAGATAGATAGATAGATAGATAGATATGAGATAGATAGACAGACAGATAGATATGAGATAGATAGACAGACAGACAGACAGACAGACAGACAGATAGATAGATAGATAGATAGATAGATAGATAGATAGATAGATAGATAGATATGAGATAGATAGATAGATAGAATAGTAGATAGATAGATAGACAGACAGATAGATATGAGATAGATAGACAGACAGACAGATAGATAGATAGATAGATAGAATAGTAGACAAAGACAGATAGACAGACAGACAGACAGACAGATAGATAGATAGATAGATAGATAGATAGATAGATAGATAGATAGAATAGTAGACAGACAGACAGACAGACAGATAGATAGATAGATAGATAGATAGATAGATAGATAGATAGATAGATAGATAGATAGATCTATCCAAATATATATTTGGAAATAAATGGACCGGCATCTATCGGGTCACCTCAACCTCCTCGCCCCACACCGCCTCTCCTGACCCATTATATTTACCACCCCCGTTACCGCTCCTCTTCTCTCTCCTGTACATGCGGTTAGGTTTGACATGTACTTGCAGGGCTGTAATAACCCATGTCCAGGCCCCTAGGATTTCAGGTATTTCGGGCCCCCTCAGTGTCCATCTCCATGTCAGGTTCACAGGAAGACATTTGGGAAGCAGAACTTACGCCATCATTTACAGTTTCAGTATCCACACGGACACCGATACCCTGATGACCCAGCGCAATCGTTCTTCCTTTTATTTTCTCTTGCGCTTGTACATGTTGGCTGCCATTTGTTCTTGTTTAAACTGTATAAATAATAACTGTTTTGATGGGCACTGGGTCCCTGCGGGGCCCATAGGCTTCAGCCTCGTCAGCCTTATGGATAATTTGTCCCAACAAAGCCGCAATTAGGCCAAGCGTGCATGATAACCTAAATTAGATGAGGGAACAATTTTCTACTAATAGACGAATTGACGGACCCTGACCCCCCATCCCTCCCTCCCCCCATCTAGATTTCCATATACTGTAAATACTGTACATTAATGTTGCTGCTAAAAGCATAGAACATGGTTCTCTATTCTATTGTTACACAGTTTCAGCCAAGGGAGGGTCAAGGAGGGGATGAGTAAGGTAGCTGCCCCTACATATAGGCAGCAGGTACATTCCCAATTCCTTTGTACTTGGACAATAAAGCAAAGAAAAAAAATTCTGTGGCCGATGAGACCATAAGAATCATTTTTGAGTTGAGACACTCGCATTTGGGAGCTGCAACTGCAGCAAATTAACCCTTTTCCAGCACCACCTCCCCGCAGAAGGATTTGCATGCAGGCAGCGTAAGGAGAAGGCAGCGGCTGATAATGCAATTGTTCTCCTCCTAGCACCGAGCAGCCCTGCAGCAGTGAAGGGGTTAATGAGGTTGCCCCAATGCCAAGTCTTTTTATTATGCCAGTTAATTCTGAAATTGGAAATTCTGTTTATCGGGAAGGAACAGCTCCCAGTCCAAGAATGGATTGAGAAAGTACTATGTAATTGTTCCAAATGTCTCATCCATTTATCTCAGTATGCAAACATCCAGGACGGTCCAAGCAAGAGGGAAGGATACAGATCGCATTCATTAGAAAAAAAGAAAGCTTTCTGATTTTTTTCTTCTTTGCTTTCTTCTTATGTGTTCCCTCTGTGAGTGTCTGGGGGAAGATTTAGTCGGGTGATATTGGCGCAATGCATGGAATCTCATGCGCCATGCACTAACGAATGCCTCTCGTTTTATCAAACATTTTCCCTTCATTTTCAGGTTTCGACTTTTTTTTAAAGTTGCACCCTTGGAAGTTTCCGTCTGTAGCGATTCTTGGATCTGACTGCACAATCCCATGTCACGCAATCAGCTAGAAATAATCAATTACCAATATACTGTATGCGTCTTAATCTCTCTATAATGCAACGAGGTCCTGTCCTTAGTGGGCACAATCCGGCCCGCTCGCCTCCTCTGTGCAAGGCTCTGAATTACGCCAAATTAATCTTGATTCAACTGCATTTAGACAACTGCGCAATGACTCTTCTGCGCGTTATTTTATATTACACCAGTCAGTGCATATTTATATTCTGCATGTTGGTACATAGAGCCACTTCTCTTGTTCTGTATACAGGGTGCAATTCCCAGCTCTCATTCTCCGCAGACTGATAACTGGTTTATTACAGGTGGAGCCGTTCTCATGTATAGCGGCTCCATCGCAAACGTGCATTCCCAGCAAGACTAGGCGATCCGGCGCCTAGCCACCGCGCTATGGGAGTGCACTGAGATGCTCCCATTACAGCGAGTTGGGTTCGTGCGCATCACGGACGCGCGCGTGTCCCAGGCGCTGCGATAGGTGTGCCTCATTGGGTGCACTGAGGCACAGACGGAGCAACCATTGGCCTGGCTCCATCTGTATATAGACATCCAGTAACCCAGTAACTCCCCTGCAAGCCATACATGGAAGGGACGGGATGTAGTTATCTGACCACAGTTACCTGCATTCCGACCCCTCAAAATCCTGTCAGTCGGCATGCTGACTGACAGGGACTATTCCCACTTGTGGGTGTCCACGACAAGGGGATTCGTTGCACTCCCCCCCCCCCCCCCTTCCCCTATGCCGAGCATTCTAAACACCAGGATCCCGGGGCATTGGTATGATGATCAGTGATCGGCGTGATGCCAAACGCCGGTCACCCATCCCCAACCAGAAGAAACAGGTACAGTACTGCATGCATATACTATTCAAGCTGAATAGCACATGGCTCCATAAGTCTACAAGTACTGCATGGAACACTTATTCTTGGTATGCAGTTCCTAGCATAAGCGTTTCTATCACGGGTACAATGTGTGCAGTGCACATGGGCCCCTGGGTCTAGCGTGGCCCACACTGCACCGTTCCAGAGTCCCGCGACGAGCGCTGCAGCTGCAGTGCCGAACCAGCCGTGGCAAAAAAATGCTCCCAAAATGGCCGCCCTGTTTCTGGAGACCTGTGCATGCACAGAAGACTCCGGCACAGTGCCGGAGCCTACGGTGCCGTAGAGAGAAGGAAACACACCCGGATTCAGCACACGGACCCCTCCTTCTCTTTAAAACGCCCCTGGTTTCTAGGTACACTTATATCCCTTTTCCACTGCCATAATAACCCACATTATTGCCAGCTCTACCCCGTATCGCGGCTCAGTGGAGAAGGTTCCCTAAAAAATAATCTGAGTCCTGTTAAAACCCTTTGGAGAGTCGGCTCACCAGATATGGAGATGATGTCATCTCTATGCGTCGGTAGAGAGAAGACCCGTCACTAGCCCGGGTCCAGCCTGCAGGGTGAACAGGGTTTCAAGACAATATGACACGTCTTGAAACCCATGTTCAGTTACCCAGGTGGGACCGGGTTTTAGGTGGAAAAGGAGTATTAATGTTTTTATCTGTTTAAAACTTTTTGTAGCGGGTCACAGCACAGTAGACTGGTATCATGATTACGTCCTGTAGACATTTCGTGCCGGGCAGTGCTCTGGTTCCCGCTCAGTAAATTGTGCCGTGCAGTGTATCTGCTCATTGACCAGAAGACAATGACAATGGGCAGAAGAACTCACAGAAATGTTCTACAACTTTCCATGCTCAAACCCAATTAGGATGATTAGCAGGTGTAGTACTACAGCCATTACAGGGGCGGGGCGCTATGGCGTATGGCCCCAGCAGTGAGAGGGGCCCAGTAATGCTTTACCATCCACTTTGTTGGCCTCCACTATGTAAACCTGGGTATGTGTGATGGCTGGCCAGGACCAGAGGATCCCAGTTTGGTAATGCACCCCTAAAGACATGGGGCAGTCTCAGGTCCGATATATTATGCCGACATTGACCAGCTGATATTCAGTGGGAGGTTTATCAAACCTTGAAGAGAGTTAAAGAGGACAAGTTGCCCAAAGTAACCAATCCCCTTCTAGCTATCATTCATCTAGCACAGTCTGTAACGCTGGTTATTACACACCAGCTATGAGAATGGGAATACCTTCCTCTATAAGAGGCCTTCTACTTCCTCAGTTAACGGATGCATTTACATATAAATAACTCTAGAAAGAAAAAATTATTCCTTTTATCCATATGGCTTAGCTTATTGCAGCTTTATAGTACCTGCTACGTGTACTCTGCCTGGAATAGCCCTGGGTCACGCCGTGATAGGTCTGCATGGCTAAATGAGGAAACCTGAGGAAGAGTCCCCACTCAACCTCCAGTCTCCGGCTCTGTATACAGTGACATCACCAGGATTCCGGACGACTAGTAATTCAAAGCAAAGGCAACAGGTACTGTAGGAGCTTTAGAGAGCCACGGTACAAGTGCTCTTTTTGCACTGATGTGATACTGTGTGTCTTACCTGGCCGTGTCGCAGAGGCGCAACGTTACAGGGATACAGTTGTCTTCCACTTTTGCATCAAAATTCCTTTGAACAGCGACATCAATCTGTATTTGCGTGGCTCTGCATTTTACTGAATGTATGGTTTACAGAGCTGGAAAAACAATATCAGTTTATTCTGCATTCTTTCTATTACTGCTTATCGCAGCGAAAGAAAATATTTTTTTTACCCAAATTTATCACGAAAATATCACCACAACAGTTGAGCGACTCTGAGCTCCCCCGTGATACTGACTGGTGGGGTGAGATGCTTCTTGCTACTTTCCCAGCCAATCCTCGGGGGTAATTCAGACCTGATCGCTAGGCTGCGTTTTTGCACAGCGAGCGATCAGATCCAAACTGCGCATGCGTATGCACCGCAGTGCGCAGGTGCGACGGACGACTGCAAAGCGGATCGCCGGTCAGCCACGGGTTTGTGTGAAGGATCCATTCGCATGGGCGTTCGCAAGGAGCATGACAGGTTTGTGGGTGTCAACTGACCATTTTCAGGAAGCGTTTGGAAAAACGCAGGCGTGCCCAAGCATTTGCAGGGCGGGTGTCTGACGTCCGCTCCGGCCACGAACAGGCTGATGTGATCGCAGCGGCTGAGTAAGTCCTGGGCTGTGCAGAGACTGCACAAAATCTGTTTGTACATCTCTGCTACAAATGGGATCGCACACTTACACAGCAAAATTACACTCCCCTGTAGGTGGCGACTATCTGATCGCAGCAGTGCAAAAACTGCTGCCCAACGATCAGGTCTGAATTACCCCCTTGGTTCCTTCTAGCAATGATTGACCCAACTTTGGCGATTTACGCATGCTCTTTGCACCGGTGGCCCGAGCTTGGAGACTTGAGGATGAAAAAAAAATTGGAAGAAATAAAAAAATCGATATATTATTTTTCTATATTTATTTACGGATGTCGTCAGAGCCTGGGTACAGGACTAGGACACTGCTTGCCTCTCTCATACCTTCATTAATGGAAAATTATTCCGAAAGTGAAAAAAACAAATATTGGCAAATGGAATAAACATTTTATAATCCTATTTTTCAGACGTATAATAGGCAAATTGTGTTATGTTTTAAATTAGTAATCTTTGTAGCAGATGATTTGGGACGCCTGAGCAATATGACTGTGTTTTAAAATTCTTAGAGCGCCTTAAAAAAGCGCCATAGCCATTAATGACTCACATAAAGTTTGGCCCTCGGGGAGCCAAATCCTCTCTTTCTGCTCAATACTACAAGGTTTATGCAGTCTGCGCGAGACACTGTATGCACAAGGGGAGCTGCAGACGGATAGTCCCCCCACACACAATTAATCCTGGATTGTATTGTGCATGTTAGTGTCTGTTTTCAGATTAATGTCACCAAACTTGGGTTATAGTACCAGCACCAGCGACCTTAACACAGCACCTCTCTCGTATGCACAATTGTGATTAACCTTATATTGTGTGACATTTTTAGGGTTAAGCCCACATATTCCCCCCTTCACCCCCCAAAAATGGTACCATCAAGTGACAAGGGGCCTAATTCAGACCTGATCACTGTTGTGTGAAACTGCAAAGCGTCTGATTATCGAATGACTGCGCATACGTACGGATCGTAATGCTCAGGTGCGAGGCCAAACTGCACAAAAATCCTGCGTCTTTTTTGATCGCTAGGCGTACGCAGATTGATTGACAGGAAGACGATGTTTGGGGGTGGTAACTGGCTGTTTTCTGGGAGTGTCAGGAAAAATGCAGGCGTGTCCAATCGTTTTCAGGGAGGGTGTGTGACGTCAGCTCCGTCTCCGGTCAGCCTGTTTGTATTGCAGTGTAGGAGTAAGTCCTGGGCTACGCACACACTGCACAGACTGGAAAAACCATGCGATGGTGAGCGAGTTGAGAACGGATTTGCAGCTAACCGGTGTTTGCAAAGCTTTTCGCACGGCAAACGCAGACTTTCACGGGGCGGGTATTCACTCTGTCTTGGTGGCGACTATCCGATCGCAAACCTCTGCAAATTCACAGATGAGCGATCAGATATGAATTGGACCCAAGGTCAGACACTCTGAGAAATGGGAGCCTAACGCTTTTCCTCTGGGAGACACCATTGCTATGTCTTTTACCAAACTTTGTAACCCATTGTGACATTGTGTATCAGTGTCGTCCAAGGGTCAAGGGGCACAATAATTTAGAATATTTTTGCCACTTAATGCCTCAGCATGCCGTTGAACACATGCAGGGACAGAGGCTCCTTCGATGTGTTAGAGACCGCTAATGCAATCACTTTATTTCCGGGTTCTGAGACTGTGCGTGCTACTGCGCATTTGCAGCCATCAAACGCTGTGTGTGTGAGCAGCTGCTGCCAGGGAGGGACCCTACCTTGGTAAATTCTGCACTTTAGCAGTCCCAGTAGAAACCCATGAATATTAATCACAAATTGCCATTAGCCCATAATCAGCACAGAAAATGTCTGCCACACTGCACGGCATACTGCCGGCAACAGACGCACAGCCTGGTGATTAAACCTACTTAATGCACACAACAGGTTTCTATGACTGAAGGGACAGAATGGCTGCCCTGTGTACTTTGGGTTATAGATCGATTTAAACACAAAGAGCGGAATGCATCAAAGCATATTTGCGGCCAAATGTCCGAAAATGCAGTTTTCAGTGGTCTGGCCGCTTACCGCATGTGCTCCAAGCCCCAGAGTGCGATACATTCTAAAGCTTGTATGCGTTAGGTACCACTATATTTGGATATAGTTTGGATGTAGTTACCCTATAGAATTTCATGAGCTTCTTTCCATGTTTCCCCCTGAGCGGGATCCCTCTCTGTGCCCCAAGAGGTGCGCACATCACTCGCATATTCAGAAGGACTCCCGGGTTCTGTGCCCCAAGAGGTGCGCACATCACTCGCATATTCAGAAGGACTCCCGGGTTCTGTGCCCCAAGAGGTACGCACATCACTCGCATATTCAGAAGGACTCCCGGGTTCTGTGCCCCAAGAGGTACGCACATCACTCGCATATTCAGAAGGACTCCCGGGTTCTAACCCCGTAGGTCCATCTATCGCAAAGGGCAGTTCTTTCCGGAAGGGCTTTCCTTTAGATTTTCTTCAAGCATAAACACTGTTATGCTGGTAGTGAGTGGTGGAATGCATTCCATGCAAAATATAATGCTTGATGCGCCCTGCCCAAAATGATCTTGTGGTAAAAGAAATCCTGGTAAATAGTGAACGGAAACACCATAGAAGATAAAGGACAGGGAGCATCAAGCATCACATTCTACAACTGATGCATCCCGCCACTCATTGCAAGCATAGAGCAATTACAAATATGGATGAGAGTGCTAGCTCTTCAGACTAAGGAGGTAATTCAGATCTGATCGCTGATGTGCGTTTTGCGCACAGTGGTCAATCAGATACTTACTGCGCATGCACCGTAATGCGCACACGCGTCGGACAGCAACAACAGGCATCGCCGGTCAGCTACAGGATGGTGCAAAAATTCCAATCGCATGGGCGTTTGCAAGGTGATTGACAGGAAGAGGCAATTTGTGGGTGGCAACTGAGCATTTACGGGGAGTGTTCAGGAAAACGCAGGCGTGCCCAAGTGTTTTCAGGGTGGGTGTCTGATGTCAGCTCTGGCCCCGATCAGCCTGTTGTGAATGCACTGGAGGAGTATGTCCTGGGCTGCGCACACACTGCACACAGTGGATTTTTGCAGCTCGGCATACACATGGGATAGCACACTTGTATGGCGAATTTACACTCCCCCTGTAGGTGGCGACTATCTGATCGCAGGACAGCTAAAAACGCAGCCCAGCGATCAAATCTAAATGAGGCCCTAAAACCTTTCTTGTTTCTCACCTGTTGCTCTCCCCGTAGTCTAAGGTCACGTTAATGTGCTTTTCCCTAATCTTTAACCTCTGTACTTCCTCTGTAAGGCAGTTACTACAATAAACTCTATTTGCCATGGGGACAGTCATGGGTATTGTTCATGAATATGGATAGGATAATATGCCATTATTTGTTGTGAAATAAAGGTGAAATTACTTGCATAAAATTCTCTGTTCGCCCCTGGGTACCGTTCTCAGTTTCTGGTTAAATTTTATTTCTTACAGATTAGAAAGTACTCGGTGTATTGACATCCTATGAGCTCCCAAAATTTATTTTTGTTGTTGTTTTCTTATTATTATGTTCAGTGATATTAATGTTGCCTAAATTTCCCTTTCTAAGCTTCCTCTGCTCGTTGCTTTCCATTTTAAACATATATTAAATTACCTGATTACGGTTGGCTTTCTCCAGACTCGTACAGACTCATTTGAAAAACCAAGACACTTTAAAACGTTTTCTGATATTTAATAGTACAGACGGATGGATTTTCAGATGCTATCTCTAGCTAAGTGCAGACTAATTCTACGTTTTACACACAGAGGTTCAGATTAGAGATTGATACTTATTAACGGTCCTGTTGAAATCGTACAATGACGACGACGGGTAATGTTACCAATAAATAAATGAAAGAGCAACATCGTTGATGGGAGAGTCATTCATTGGTTGCCATATCGCAAAGGGGCAAACCCCCAGGATCTTTAAAGTTGATTTATACCCCCCTAATTAGCAGACCATTAGCTTATCTTCCCATTGCAAGGCTATAGCACATCATTTATCATTATAAATTGTCCTTTCTTAAAAAATGCAGTAAATTATTGAGAGTTTATTGTGTACAGATGTAATGATTTATATATTGTATATATTTGTGATCTGTATAAATGTTTTACTGTTAGAAGAAGCTGTTTATGGAAGAGGTTACAGAGTTACAAGAGCTCGCCCGAGGGGAATCTAATATAGTAGGTGACTTGTCCATGGTGCTGAAAGTTACTCATGTCCCCTGCGGGGTATATAGAGTACAGAACATACTTAATACAGTATATCATGGTATATTGAGAGTGAGTCTTTGGATTGGTGTAGTCAAAGTACTGCTTAACGTTGGTAAACATAGATATTCCTTTTTTCTGGAACCAAAACCACATCTACTGCTTATTACTGGCCACACCTGGTACACTTGTGTTGCTTGGTCTGACGCCTGTTTTGCAGATGTCTTATAGCATCATATGGGATTGTTAATATGTTTGGAAGATGACCTTAGAAACAGGCTATTATTAGTCATTGGTTGACTACTTCTACTAGTGTCAACGTGCCTGGAATTTTGGACCATACATAGAGCCAAATGTGATACAGTAAGTTGTGGTTTTTTGACAAGGTTGACCTCAAAAGGACAAACTTACCTAAAATGCAACACAGAAAATGGCTCTGGCTAGAGAGACAGCTCAAAATATTCATATTGAGCTACCTGTAGAATGAGCCACATTAATCATCTACAGTATATATTAATAGCGTAAGGCAATTGTTATGAGTGATTTATTTCTAAGAAGCCATTGCCTGAGCAGGTCACATCATATGTCAAATTAAAGCTCTTGGTCCACAGATGTGCAGAATTATTGGTGCTGTAATTGGTTGCTCCCTTTTGGAGTTATGTGGCAAAACATTGGCCTACCTTTTACAATGCTTCACCATTGTGCTCTGGAAAATGTGACAGTTGGTCAACTCTGCCTGTGCACCTGCTGGTTGACCTGGAACATGTGACCTGCCGGGTGGTCTGGAAACAGTTATGTGCAGCCACCCACTAAGTAGGGATACTATGGGGTATTGACTCCTAAGGAGGGTGAAAAGGGGTAAAATGTTCCGCCCAGCAAACCTTTTACGAGACTACAGTATCTCACCAATAAGCCAATATTGCTGCAGCTACTGCAACATGTCACTAGTATAACTGTAGCAATGGAAGATTTCCTAACATCAGCTCATAGACCCATAGATATTCCCAGTGTTAAATCATGTAGTGCGGAAAGCCAACAATTACAGTAGCTCTCTATATTCCTAATTCTACCATTATTATCAGTATTAAATACTGTATGACAATCACATCTAAACAAAAAAGAAAAAAAAGTGAATCTCATTAGGATGCTCCAATAGCCCAAGAACATGACATAATGGCAACATTGTAAATGTCGACAGCTGATTTTGCCGAGTTTAGAATTAGCCGCTGGTTATGGTTAGCATTAGGGTTAGGGTTAGGCTGCTACTAGATATGGAGTTAGTTTTAGGTGTAGACAAACATGGAAAACCCCCTGATGACATTCACAATTTCACATGTTCACCTTTCGTCCATGTCAGCATTCTGGTCGTCGACATTGTCATCTAATAATAATGCACCTAAGTAGGGTATGGGCTTCAAGGAATGTGAGAGCAAAGACTACAACAAGTAGACCCGTGCTTTATCTAAGCCGGTGGTAATGCCACAACTATTTATTAAGCTGGACCCCACATCACTCTGTGGTCTCATATAGTTGCAGCCCAGGAACTTCAGCAGAACATGTGTCCACCTGGACATACAGTACTGCACTTCAACAGCAATGAACTATTCATCCTGATGAACCATCCCGCGGCTCTAGTTTATGTCAGGTGTCCAATCATTTCTTTCCTGAGCCCGTCCTGATGTGTTATGGTAATAATAATATGGTAACAGGGGCATAGAAGAGAAAATATTCCTTCCCCATCCTGAGGCTGATTTTACCGCTAATCAGATGTTAATATCAGGCTGGTAAGAAGCCGGTCTCCCAGGTAGGGGTGTGATGTGTAAGTGACATGTCATTATTTGAAGGCTGTCCACTTTTCACTTAAATGGGAAATCAATAGTGATTACTGGACACTTTAATACCTGTCCGCTTTGTGGGTAGATTTGTGCTGCCTTCATCTCACTCAGAAAGGCCCTTTTAAATCTTGGACATGAAGTCGTGTATTGGTCCATCTGTCTACGGAATCGATATACGATGCATCTGCCGTGTGACTCTCACATGTGTAAGATGGTCAGATGCTGCGTAAGCTTTATGGCTTATTCGTTTTATGTCACTTACATAGACATTTATACTAAGAATTCAATATTCTATTCATCCATGTGTGTATGTACCCAGGCTCTTTATCCATCCATATTTATATTATCCATCTATCTAATATCCATCTTCCTGCAGATGTAATCACATTCATCTTGGCTTTGCTGCTGCAAAATCTGCACGCCGGAGGCTCCTAGTTGCACCCACGCCCGGCCCCGCCAAGCTGCGGCAACTGCCACTCAATAGATTCTTAATGGCCGTGGGTGCGACTAAGACGAACGCACAAGCCAGACGTGCATTCAGTCACTGCAAACGAGGCGCATTCACGCCTAGATGTATCCTCCAGGGACATGGCTACATATCTATCTATCTATCTATCTATCTATCTATCTATCTATCTATCTATCTATCTCATACTGTATAAATGGGTTGGGGCTGAAATGCCAGCGGGTGGGGTGCCGTTGTTCAGAATGCCGATCACAGCATCACACTGTTTAAACCCTAACCATCCCCATTGGTGCCTAAACATAACAGCCCCCTTCCCAGCAGACTAAACCTCACCCTGCCAACACCCCCCCCCCCCACGCAGCCGAAACCTAACCCTCCCTGTGGGTACGTCAACCTGACCCTCCCTTCCTGCATACTAACCCTAATCCTCCCCAGGGGTGTCTAACTCTAACCCCTCCTCCACACAGCCTAAACCTAAAATCCCTTCCCGCAGACTAACCCTAACCTTCCCCAGGGGTGCCCAACTCTAACCCCTCCTCCACACAGCCTAAATCTAACACCCTGTCCCGCAGACTAACCCTAACCTTCCCCAGGGGTGCCCAACTCTAACCCCTCCTCCACACAGCCTAAACCTAACACCCTTTCCCGTAGACTAACCCTAACCTTCCCCAGGGGTGCCCAACTCTAACCCCTCCTCCACACAGCCTAACCTAACACCCTCCCCGTAGACTAACCCTAACCTTCCCCAGGGGTGCCCAACTCTAACCCCTCCACCTTAAAGCCTAAACCTAACACCCTTCCCGCAGACTAACCCTAACCTTCCCCAGGGGTGCCCAACTGTAACCCCTCCTCCATACAGCCTAACCTAACACCCTTTCCCGCAGACTAACCCTAACCTTCCCCAGGGGTGCCCAACTCTAACCTCTCCTCCATACAGCCTAAACCTAACACCCTTTCCCGCAGACTAACCCTAACCTTCCCCAGGGGTGCCCAACTCTAACCCCTCCTCCACACAGCCTAAATCTAACACCCTCCCCGTAGACTAACCCTAACCTTCCCCAGGGGTGTCAAACTCTGACCCCTCCTCCATACAGCCTAAACCTAACACCCCTTCCCGCAGACTAACCCTAACCTTCCCCAGGGGTGCCCAACTCTAACCCCTCCTCCATACAGCCTAAATCTAACACCCCTTTCCACAGACTAACCCTAACCTTCCCCAGGGGTGCCCAACTCTAACCCCTCCTCCACACAGCCTAACCTAACACCCTTTCCCGTAGACTAACCCTAACCTTCCCCAGGGGTGCTTAACTCTAAACCCTCCTCCATACAGCCTAACCTATCACCCTTTCCCGTAGACTAACCCTAACCTTCCCCAGGGGTGCCCAACTCTAACCCCTCCTCCACACAGCCTAACCTAACACCCTTTCCCGTAGACTAACCCTAACCTTCCCCAGGGGTGCCCAACTCTAAACCCTCCTCCATACAGCCTAACCTAACACCCTTTCCCGTAGACTAACCCTAACCTTCCCCAGGGGTGTCCAACTCTAACCCCTCCTCCACACAGCCTAAACCTAACACCCTTTCCCGTAGACTAACCCTAACCTTCCCCAGGGGTGCCCAACTCTAAACCCTCCTCCATACAGCCTAACCTAACACCCTTTCCCGTAATCTAACCCTAATCCTGCCCCCGCAGCCTAAACCTAACCTCCCCTATCTATCTATCTATCTATCTATCTATCTATCTATCTATCTATCCATCTATCTATGTATCTATATCTGCAACGGGTCAGAGATAAGGGTAGGAGTCCAGTTATCACAGTGGAAAGGCCAGGTCAGTAAAGGTGTAAGGAGAGCGTATATGAACAAGCCAAAGTAAATTTGCAGGTACAGTACTCAAGCAGAGACATAGTCCCGGACAATCCGAGTCAGTACAAAGGTCACAAGGACAGAATCAGCCAGACAAGATCACAGGTACTGTACAAGCTCAGGGAACGGGAACAGGAAGCTGTTAGAGTGTAAATTTCCCAGTGCATCCTCTGAGTGGGAACAGGTGAAGCTCAATGAGAAATTCCAGGACATAGTCCCTCAGGGACTGCCGTTCAAAGAATAATTGTCTCAGCGGCCCACAAGCCCAGCGTCCAGGGTTCAAGTCCCCAGTGAGATCAGCTCTGTCTACACCAATATAACTGGGTACATCGTCTATCTACTGCTTTAGCTTACGTACATTAAATCTGTCACATACGTATTTATATTGGTTCTCTTCGTAGCCAAGATACCAGGATATATCCTGCGCCGAATACATGTGGGGCCTGATAAACGTGTGAAATCTCTTAAATATGTTTTGCAGCTCGGAGAAGTCTATTAAACATTCCACAAATAGCTGTAATCTCAGACCACAGGGTGTAATAACCGGACCATTAAACAAGAAACATATCCAAAAACAATCGTAACAAACATTTTTGTTGATGTTGGCTGTTTATGCTTGATAACTGAGATCCTTTTGTAGGCGGCTTTACCACAGAGAAATGTCTTTTATGCCTTTTAAGATTGTATAAAATGTCATTAGATCTCCTAGGAAATTATGTTTATGTTGTTTATTGATTGAATGGGTGTTACGTTTCTTCCAGCCGCAGAGGAGGAACCAAGAAGCGTAAACCTGAAAGTTTCTGCAGTTAGGGGAACAAATTGTAGAACTCCGCTAAAATAGTGCGTTAGAGGGGAAGACATCTGTACGCCTCGTGATAGAGCGGAATGGCATTTTGCTACACCATGTTGAACATTTCCAAAGTGGCTGCCATCGGTGCTTGAGCGGATGTGTACTCAACCACTTTCCCCGACAAGCGTGCGACACACCCATAACACAGCAATAGACGACCATCTCCATGCATGCACTCTGCCACCTTCCTGTAACCACCCAGGAATGCCCACCACTGTACTGTGTGTGTCTACTGTGCGCCGCAGTCACAACTCAGACACGACAGTATCTGGACACATGCACATTGCGACACAGACGCATGCACAGAAGAAATATATTGCTACACTGTGTCCGACATTGGTAGAATCAGAAACAAGCCCTAGGGGACCCATTTATCAACCAGTGATAAAGGGGCAGATGTATTAAGTCTGGAGAAGTGATAAAGCAGTGATAAGTGTAAAGTGATAACGCACCCAGCCAATCAGCTCCAATATGTAAATTGGCAGGTATGAGCTGATTGGCTGGTGCGTTATCACCTTCCACTTATCACTGCTTTATCACTTCTCCAGGCTTAATATATCTGCCCCAAAACTGGTGAATGTTAAAACTCATTGCGTATGATAAATGGTGCCTGAGCCAATCAGCTGCCAAGTGTCATTTTTCAAACACATGACAGTTAGGAGCTGAACACATGACAGCTGGGAGCTGATTGGCTGGAGCATCATTTTTCATAGGCAATGAGTTTTATCATTCACAACAACTTTTATCACTCAATAAATGAACCACTAAATCTTTATAGAAATGCATGCTAATGTAACTATGGCCCAGATTTATCAAGCCTTGGAGAGTGATACATTTCACGGTGATAAAAGTACCAACCAATCAGCTCATAACTGTCATTTTTCAAACACAGCCTGTAACGTGACAGTTAGGAGCTGATTGGCTGCTACTTCATCACCATGCAATTTATCACTCTCTCTGTAATTCAATCAGACAGATGTTCTTTTTCTATTACATGAGCTACACAATTGTATTTTATTGTATATTTAACTTTTATTTTATGCTTTTAATAATTCCACATGAAACATATTTTGTAAGTAATATTCCTGATGATTCTCCCCTGTTACAAAAATAATATGTGCGATTGAAAAAAATTAAATGGAGCCCTTACAATGGTCTAAAATAGGGATATTTCATGGGCGCAGGTGTAAAATGAAACTGTAACAGTCAGAGGTCAAATTTACATACCAGTAAAATATATTCCAATGCTGTGACGATTAATTCAATGCTCATTGGTTTCTCCATAGATTAAGTAGATGATAGCTCATTAGAAACAATTTATAGCTTCTAACGACGCGTTTCGCTAGATGCCGTACACTTCATCAGATTAGGAAACGTTGCAATCCTGTATAGCCAGCACCGCTTGTGAGTGCTGCTGTTTGCGGTATCGCTATATGGTGCTGGCTACACAGGTTTGTAGTACATTTCCTAATCTAACGAAGCGGCCTGAATCCTGCGAAACGCGTAATGGACAACTGTTCTAACCATGTTAATGTATCCCTGAAAATATACCCAGAATCCTTTTCTCACCATAAGATTTGTAACCACTTAGTGGTCATCCGTCACTCATATCCTGAAAAGGATTAAGCCACTGTCTTATTTTCTGCCTTGTAAGAGGATACGGAACCCTTGTGGTGCTTTACCCTGTGAGTAGATAATGATAATTATAATATACTGATAATTCAATTCCCATTTAAATACAATACTTAGGAGACAATGGGGGCTCCGGGGGCTGCTCAAATTTCATACCATTATATATATATATATATATATATATATATGCACCGCGTGGACGCACAGAGTGACTCTAACCTCACATTGTTTTTCATTATAAGTACTGTGAGCAGGAAAGTACACGTGAAAATAGTGCCCGTTTAGATGCCCTCACCCTGTGGGACTAAGCTGGCAGCTGTCACGCTGGCAGTTCCCATTTGCAATTACAATTTAGAATGAGTTTAACTAAATAAATCGGAGTCCTTCCTCAGTGCGCAATTGTTTCAGCAGCCCCCACTGTTTGTGCGTTGCGTTTTTAATTGATCCAATTCCCCCAGTCATGTTGTAGCCGAACAACTAGACGAGCCGCACTTTGTATTTTCTGTCACCGAAATAACATATTCTTGAGGTTCTTCATTAGACAGATTCAACTGGAGGGATATTAATGCATTTACGCCGCAAGAAGTACAATATTTCATCTTATACTGTTCCTAAGAGGTAAATATGCAGTTTTGTCTTGGCTGGAGATTAGGAGGAATAAACAGGAAAATCACGCTGCCCCCTAGGCCACAGTTATACGTATCACCAAGGTCCCGGCGGACAACAGCTGTGTTATTATGTACAGACATATCAGCCCCAAGGACCTGCAAGATGCGCTGACCTTATGCTAACCCCACATATCCTGCTCACATCCTATTCCGGATCCGTGCAAATAGATCTCTGGGGCGAGCTGTGACTGACTGAAAAAGATTAAAAACTTACAGATACAACGGGAATGAATTAATATCTGGTGTGGAGAGAGGGAAAGGAAGACTGCTGCAGTATGTGTGCTCCAAAGGGGGGTGGCTCTCCGGTTTACATTCTATAGGCAGCCCCTTCACAGCCATTATTTTATATATATATATATATATATATATATACAGATCCAAATGGCGGAAAAAGGCACTCCAGAGGCTTAATGATAATAGGAAATTGTATTGACAAGAAGCGACGTTTCAAGGCATACCAATACACAGTGAAAAGCAGAAACTTACTTACTTACTTACTTACTTTTCACTGTGTATTGGTATGCCTTGAGGAAGGGGCACTGCCCCGAAACGTCGCTTCTTGTCAATACAATTTCCTATTATCATTAAGCCTCTGGAGTGCCTTTTTCCGCCATTTGGATCTGTGTATGCTGTTTGGGTTATGGCACCGGGGCATGCTGTCTGCTGAACTTGAGTGCCGGCTGAATTGTACTTCTATATATATATATACTTGAACCACCTATATATCCTATATAATAAAAGGCTAACGCTGCTCCTCACCTCTTTGGGGGATGACATCTGCAATTCAAGTGTTGCAATTCAAGTGTTGCAATTCAAGTGTTGCTCCATTTGGGCACTCACATCCGCTGGCGCTGACATTACACACAAACACACACACACACACACACACACACACACACACACACACACACATGAAGGTGGTTCGATAAGTAAGGTAACAAGGCGTCTTACATGTGTAATGTTCTCTGTTTCAATCTAATTTCCCGCCAGGGCAGAGCAGGTAGACCGCTGCTTCCCGTCACTACTATTATACTGTGCCTTCATATCAGTCATACTGTCCCGATATCAGTTGTAAGATAATAGGGCTGGTGGAAACATCAGATTTCTGCATTTAAAGGGCGACAATGTGCGGTCCTGATGTGATGTGCGTCTGGCACATCAATAATTACAGTATGGGAACATTGCAACTTTTCCTGTGCACCTCTATGGGGTAACCAAATTGCTATATTGGTAGCCCGCACCACCAGTTGCCGACGCTAGTCGAAATGCATGAGATTTTCTTGTGGCCTAGACATAAAAACTTGAATCTATTCACCAGATGATACTCTATGGGGCCACTTATGAAAACTGTTGCTCTATAACATGGGCCGGGGTGTAAAGAAGTCCTAGTTTACTGGCCGTGCAGTATGCCGGCCGAACTCTGACTTTTTTTAAAGTGGCAATCATGGGGGTCATTCTGACCCGTTCGCACAAAGCGGTTCTTCGCTGCGGTGCGAACGTGTCGGGACTGCGGCTGCGAGGTGCCCGCAATGTGCACGTGCGTCGTTTAGGCAGCAACGATGCCAGCACTGTAAGTGATCGCAGCAGCTATCGCAAGAAGATTGACGGCGGGGAGGCGCTTCGGGGCGTCTACTCACCGTTTTCCAGACATGGAGATCCGAATGCAGGCGTGTCCAGGCGTTTGGAGGGCGGATGTCTGACGTCAATCCCAGGACATTCGTCGCTGGATCTGTCGCACAGGGTAAGTAGGTCTGACCCTGGTCTTGTTTTGCAGGAAACTTTTTTAGCATAGCCGGACTGCACAAGTGATCGCACGAGCAGCAAAAAGTTGCTACGTGTGGTCAACTCGGAATGACCACCCATGTACGAGGCATCCCGCATGGCTGCCGAAATCGGACTCCATTACATACCACCCATGGTTCTTCAGCCAATCCAAAATTGCCATTATCTAGTGGAGCTTAGGGAGTTAAAAAAAAATCTAACATTGGTTGCTATTTATTATAACACCTTTATACTGTGCACCAGTCTCCTGAAGTCAACATGCATTGTGAAACAGGTGTTATAATGCATCAGCAGAAAACCAACGTACAGTATGATTATTTTATTGGGCTCCTACCAGGAACTTGAGGGCCGTAGCAATAAGGATTAGCATAATGGCTATCTTTATTATGCACAGTGGTATAATTATTTTTTTTGCATTGATATATTTATTGGGGTTTTGTTTTTATCTCTACTATAAGTTGTTATGACTGGAAGGAGAATTGTGCATCCATGCCTCCGTGTATCCTAAATGATATCAGTCTGATCTCATTTGTTACACATTTAAAGGCACATTGTATCAATCCACAATCAGGCCTCGTTTAACCCTAGTTAATGAAGCTGTATGTATGCAGATATACATTTTCTGCATAATGGTAGGAATTACATAATCAAGGGTATGCTGTTTGTTGTCAAGATCAATAGGAGGTTGCAGTTTTGTTTAGAAGATAGAATAAGATGTCTTTTGAAAGGTCTTCTTTAATTGATGATTTTTTCTTCTTCTTCTTCTTCTTCTTCTTCTTCTTCTTCCTCCTCCTCCGCTTCTTCTTTTTCTTTGTCTTCCTCCTTTTTGCTCTATTTCCTCTTCTTCTTCTTCTTCTTCTTCTCCTCCTCTTCTTTCTCTTCTTTTTCATCTTCTTTTTATTCTCCTCCTCCTCCTCCTTCTTCTTCTTCTTCTTCTTCTTCTTCTTCTTCTTCTTCTTCTTCTTCTTCTTCTTCTTCTTCTCCTTTTTCTCCACTACCTTCTCCCTCTCCTTCTTCTTCTTCTTACTCTTCTTCTTCTATTATATGTTATCATAAGGCTGTAAAACAAAATATAAACTTATGAGTTTATCTGCAGCATCAGGAGTTAACTGTTTTGCATAAAGCTTCAACATTGTTACTTCTTGTTAAGACCTATTGTAGGGCTTGGGAGTAGGTGCAGCTTGGACCTCTATCTATTTATTATTTATTACCAGTTATTTATATAGCGCACACATATTCCGCAGCGCTTTCCAGAGAATATTTGGCCATTCACATTAGTCCCTGTCCCAGTGGAGTTTACAATCTATATTCCCTACCACATGTACATGTGTGCATATACACGCACACACATTCACGCTAGGGTTAATTTTTGTTGGGATCCAATTAACCTACCAATATATTTTTGGATTGTGGGAGGAAACCAGAGTACCCGGAGAAAAACCACACAAGTACGGGGGAGAATATACAAACTCCACACAGTTAGGCTATGGTGGGAATCAAACCCATGACTTCAGTGCTGTGAGGCAGTAATGCTAACCATTACACCATCCGTGCTGCCCAAGTACTATATATCCAAACTCTTCCTGTGAGCTAAAATTCCATCACACTAGTAGAAACAACTGTACTAGAAGATTATTTTCCAACATAACTACAACAGAAAAAAAATCTACATTTTTTTGCAAATCACATGGTTATCATATTGGGGAATATAGGAATATATATATATATATATATATATATATATATATATATATATATATATATATATAAAATATGTTTCATTGCAAAGCTTTTTCATCAGGAACTTCTAGGTCAATCCAGCATGATCTTATGAAAATATTCCTCGCCCGCCTAAGGTCAGCGTTTGAATGGCAGAATCGGGTCCAATTTTCATTTTTATACTGCGTACGGAAGAAACCCTGTAGCTGGGTCTTCAGCTATGACAATGTTTCACCTGTTTTGAGAGCCCATTTGCTGCTCACTTGTAAGTCAATGACTTAAATAGGTCATCTTTAATTAGGTCCACTGGTTCAGCTGTCAGTCCTGAGACGAGCTTGAAAACTAAATGTATTCATATACTTATATAGCTGCTCAGGTATGTACTGTACCCAAGACTACTACTGCATTTGCTTATTAAATACATATGAACATTAGAATTTTTTTTTTATTTCCCAAAAATTGGTCTCACAGAACCCATTTTTGAATATATTTTTTATTCTTGTAGAAGCTATTAAAATATAAGCACCTTAATTCCTATTGGAGAAAGGGCACTTTATAAATCAAGTTATTATAATTAAAATACGTAAACTCAAAGGGCTTAATTTATTTAGGGGCTGCGATACAATTTAGTGCGCACGTAAGGTAGCCCCTACATATTTTTTTCACTATCTCTCTGGTGCTGCAAACTAAAGGACGCAACTTAGGGTTGAATTCATGGCAAAATCAGGGTGATTTAGGGTACTGTTGCCAGAGTTCCAACACCATTGCATTGGAAGATAGCAGGCATCACCAGCAATTCGCTCCTAATTGAACTGACCTTGAAGTATCTATAATTATGTGACCATTTTGATACAGTGTATCTTCAGCAAGGTAGTATTTCTGTCTGTTCATTGTTCCGGGGTTGTCAGATTAGTTCCTCTGCTCCAGATACAGTATACAGTATCTCACTGACAGAAGCCAACATTCCGCAGCAGAGATGTATCAAATCTTCTCAAGAAGGAAAGGTAGAGAAGTTGTCCATAGCAACTAATCAGCTTCTGCCTATCATTTTATACAATGTGCTTAATAAATGCTAGCTACAGTCTGAACGGTTGATATACGCAGTTCCTCCACCCCTCCTCTTTAGAAGGTTTAATGCATCCCCCCCTTGGGATCCGGTCTCTAGGTCGACAGTAACTAGGTTGACAGTAACTAGGTCGACCACTATTAGTCGACAGTAACTAAGTCGACAGGGTCTCTAGGTCGACAGGTTAAAGGTCGACATGAGTTTTTCACAATTTTTTTCTTTTTTTGAACTTTTTCATACTTAACGATCCACGCGGAGTACGATTGGGAACAGTAGACTGTGCCGAGTGAGCGGTAGTGGAGCGAGGCACCTTGCCTGAAGCATGGCGAACGAAGCGAGCCATGTGAGGGGACACGGTGCACTAATTGGGGTTCCCAGTCACTGTACGGAGAAAACGACACCAAATAAACATAAAAAACTCATGTTGAACTTTTGTCCTGTCAACCTAAACCTTGTCGACCTAGTTACTGTTGACCAATAGTGGTCGACCTAGACACTGTCAACCTAGTTACTGTCGAACTTCTATGCCACACACCTCCCCTCTACCCCATGTTTCTTATATTAGATTCATTGGCTTCATTTGTATCCACTAAACCTCTGCGTTGACTTTTTCCATTTACTACATTGCGCTGCTATAAGCCGCTCGCTTATCAGGAGAACATTATGCAGATGTCCATGATTGCACGGTATGTTAGTAAGTCTAGGAGATACTAATTATAGTATTGTCAGTATTTACAAAATTTAATTTAAAAGACAATACAAAAAGAACCAATGTTTATGTGCACAACGAGAGATATAATAATTTGCACTTGTAGGATAGATAGAGTGCACATTTTGGTTTATGATGCAATTGAAATGAATTCTTTGCCCTTCTGTTTATAGTTATTGCAGTGGTTGAGTGGTTCTCAACTACGAGCCTTAAGTAAGCCGTACAGGTCACGTTTCCTGGATTTTATTTGTATGGAAAAAGCAAGGTAATCTGTTTGGCTTGCTCTGTAATTATCCTACGTGTTTCCATAGGCAGAAATCCTGAAAGCATGACCCTTAGTGGACACCTGAGGAGTGCAGTTGAGAAACACTGCACCAGATGATTATATACTATTATAAGACTATGAAGCCCCTATGCCATCAACTGTATCAGATCTACAGGTCCTTTATTTGGCATACTAGGCACATTTACTGGTACACCATATGGCGTATTAAATCGGTGTGGAGTTTGCATGTTCTCTTCATGTTTTTGAGGGTTTCTTCTGGGGGCTTCGGTTGCCTATTGTAGGATAAATATATTCTGAAAAATAAGTTAACCTTGATAAGTATATACAGAACCTATGGTAGGGCATATAGATTGCAAGTTCCACTGGGGCAGGGACTGATGGGATTGACTGAAATATTTCCTATAGAAGTTCTGCAGTATATGTGTGCGATATAACTGCCAGCACCCTGGAATAAACCTGAGCGCAAAGTAATTCTGAGCCAATCACCCCAGAAGCCTCCACAGATCACTAGACTCCTTACAATTCCTCTTTCTATACAGCGAGACCTCGCCTTACATACACCAATATGTCATTTAGCCGAGATGAATGCGACACGGCAGACATGTCCAGATTAGCCCGTATAGACCACGCCAAACTGGCTGACACGAATCTATGTCACTTAATGGGATCATTGTCCAGGTTTTACTCATTCCCTATGCCACAGCGACTTTTGTATGCTCTCTATTTTATCTCCCGGACGGCTTATCTCTGAGCTGTCAAGATCAGTAGTTTTGAAAGTGACTTTCTGGTACAATGAGTTTGATAGTTTCTATAGAAGAGTGACTTCGTCCAGAAGCAACGTTATATGCCGCTATTGTTGAGCTATAGCCCCTTAGATTTAACCAACCTCTTTTCTGAAAGGAACCAAGAAGATGAAACTTGGAAGGAAAGTGGGTTTTATGATTATTTTTTTTATCAAATGACCTTACTGGCAAAAATTTCACCGACAAACGACTTAAAGTTCCATTACCCTTGAAGGAACATGATGTTATATTATTTAGTCTTAGTTAAATATTCCAAAACTCTCTTAAGGGCCCCACACACTGGCCGATGTGTCAGTAATGAACAAGAAATTATTCATATCTTTCAGTGTGTAGGCACCAACGATGAACGATGCGTGGCCCCGCGGTCGTACATCGTTGGTGCCCGTTCGTTTATACCTGCAAGCCAATATGGACAATATCATCCATATTAGCATTTAGCATGCAGGGCTATGGAGCCGGGTGACATCAGGGAGTGAAGAAACTTCACTGCCCCATCACCCCCCCCCCCCCCCCTGCCGCCGGGTCGTCTGTCGGCTGTACCGCCCATCGGGCACCTCGGCGGCAAATCGGCCAGTGTGTAGGGCCCATTAGTCAAATTATAAGATTAGTCCTTTTCCGAGCTGGAAGATGTGGTCTCAGTTCCCTGTGCATCACTACTACAACCACGCACGGACAGATCCGAAAATGATGAGTGAAGAGGTCAATGTCTAGTTTGGCCAAGACAGAGGCGTCCAAATGAGACACCATCCAGCTGTACGCATGGTCTGGTGTCCGATCACTCCAGGTGTAATTGGAGCCTGTTAGTTTGATCATAATATGTTGAATAGGAAGAGGTCAAGTCTGACTGCTGTAGGGAGGACATGTCTGACTGCATTAACCAAAATCCACAGTGTTGCAGTGGTGAGCATTGCTGCCTCAGAGCACTAAGGTGTTGGGCTCAATTGCCCTATCCCTGTTGAGTTTGTATACTATCCCTGTGGGTTTCCTCCAGACGCTAGTTTCCTACCACAATCCAGACACATACTGGTAGGTTAATTGGCTTCTGACAAAGGAGGTCATTCCGAGTTGTTCGCTCGCAAGCGGATTTTAGCAGATTTGCTCATGCTAAGCCGCCGCCTACTGGGAGTGAATCTTAGCATCTTAAAATTGCGAACGATGTATTCGCAATATTGCGATTACACACCTCGTAGCAGTTTCTGAGTAGCTCCAGACTTACTCGGCATCTGCGATCAGTTCAGTGCTTGTCGTTCCTGGTTTGACGTCACAAACACACCCAGCGTTCGCCCAGACACTCCCCCGTTTCTCCGGCCACTCCTGCGTTTTTTCCGGAAACGGTAGCGTTTTTTCCCACACGCCCATAAAACGGCCAGTTTCCGCCCAGTAACACCCATTTCCTGTCAATCACATTACGATCGCCAGAACGATGAAAAAGCCGTGAGTAAAATTACTAAGTGCATAGCAAATTTACTTGGCGCAGTCGCAGTGCGAACATTGCGCATGCGCATTAAGCGGAAAATCGCTGCGATGCGAAGATTTTTACCGAGCGAACAACTCGGAATGAGGGCCAAAAAACTAACCCTTGTGTGTATATGCGTACATGTGGTAGGGAATATAGGGGTCTATTTACTAAGCCTTTTCTGGAGATAAATGGGATGGAGATAAAGTATCAGCCAATCAGCTGCTAACTACCATGTTACAGGCTGTGTTTGAAAAATGACAGGAGGTGGTTGGTTGGTACTTTATCTCTTTTTTCTTTATCTACGTTCAAAGCTTAGTAAATAGACCCCATAGATTGTAAGCTACACTGATGTGAATGACTGCAATATTCTCTTTGTAAAAGTGCAACATAATACAGTATGTGTGTGCTATATAAATAACTGTTAATAGGGATACTGAAGACATGTAATATGCCTGTCGAGATTTAAACCTGCCGGATGTGTCGGCACACATTTAGCAGCAGGCTTTAAAATGATAGTAGGATGTGACTTAGTCATGGCATGGTTCTGTACTTGGGCCTGTCAGGGTGTTTTTGGTATGTTGGGGTGTGCTTTAGTGTTTTATACAATTGTTTCCAGGTCTGGGGAGTTTCTTGCTTCTTTGGGCATTCCCGCCTCCTGTCCTCTTTTTATAATTCGGTTTGTTGTTGGCTTTTTGTTGCGGGAATGAGTGTCTGTGTTGTTTCAGGTCTAGAGGTACTCTTCCTACCAATACACAGGTTAGGCTGATTCTATCCCACTGGTATTAGCAGCACCACTGGGCTTCTTGTGTGTTATTAGGAGGGTAGTATTGATATCTTGAATGGTTTGTAATGAGCTGCCAGTTGACCCCTTCTAGAGTCTGAGTTGGGTGAAGGGCTGGCTGTTGGCT
Source organism: Pseudophryne corroboree (assembly GCF_028390025.1). Taxonomy (NCBI): domain Eukaryota; kingdom Metazoa; phylum Chordata; class Amphibia; order Anura; family Myobatrachidae; genus Pseudophryne; species Pseudophryne corroboree. The sequence goes on along the minus strand of NC_086444.1, from coordinate 27,596,366 downwards.
TCCATCTAGTGTTTGAGTTTGGTGATGTGCTGGCATTTGTCCCCCATCTAATGGTTGAGTACGGTGATGGACTGGAAGTTGGCACCCATCTAGAGTCTGAGTTGGGTGATGGGCCACAGTTGTCCCCCATCTCAGAGTTGAGTTGGGTGATGGACCTGCAGTTGGCCCCCATCCAGGATTTGAGCTGGGTGATGGAGTAGCAATTGGTCCCCATCTAGGAGTTGAGTTGAACGATGGCTAGCAGTTAGTCCCCATATGGGAGTTGAGTTGACTGATGGGCTGTCAGTTGGCAGTTTTGTGTATTACAATCTTATTTGAGCAGATAAATATACACAGTTATATATAGTGGCAGATGCTCAATTAGCTTAGTGATATCACTCAGGTGCTTATACACAGTTATATACACAGGTTAACATTAAATTAATATAAATATATGCTGACATCAGTTTAATAATAAATACCCAACAATGAAACCCGACTGGTTATTGGTCATCACAGTGGTTTAGACGCTCAATACATGATGCGCAAAGACCACCAGTTTTAGTTCTGCAGAGGAAATTCCTAGTCTTCTCAATACCGGTTAGTGACTTTTTTTTTTTCTATGGATGCTTCCTACTGGGCTTCCTTGCTATCTGCACACCATCCCTAAAAGATGTCACCAGTCATTTGCTGTAAGGGGCCACAGCGCTTTTGCTCCACCATTCCGTACAATACTCACCACTGCTTTTGTAAAAATCCACATATTTCTCCAAGTAAAGATGGCAAATGTATTCAGCTCTCTAGTGGGATCTGAATTCGGAGTGGAACATAAATGGTGGAGGGGCGGAGGTGTAGACTTTCTGTGTGGAACACTTGCAGCCAGATCCCCAGAGAGAGAGGAACATGCTGATTTTCTGCAGTCAAGTGCGAAATCAGGCAAGTATTCCATGGAACAGCTCTGAGAATCCTCCTGGTATTCTGGCCTTTGTGCTCGCATATTGGCAACCGTACAATTCTGTATATTTTGTGTAACAGCAGAAAAGAGATTATGTTGATGGAAATTAAAGACCATTTCTATAGGGAGAGCAACAAATTCCATGGGCAATAATGGACACACTCTTGATAAGATAGAACAATACTGTACATCATTTAATATTAACCGTCCATTTCTTATTGAATATAAATGTATACTTCGCTCGGTCTGCCAAGAGTGTTATTTTTAGCCTGCATTTTTTTTTTGCTCTTTTATTCTCTGAAGTGCGCGGCAATAGAGAGAAATTACAGATAGTGTAAGGAAGGGGAATGGAGGAGGGGGCATGAGTGCGTTTAACTATTGCTATTTCCTAGGTCATGACATTCAGAACCCTCCTAGAATTTGTCAAGAACCATCAAGAAAAGAGGTTACAGTATGATGGGCCAAGTTTCCCTTTGCATGTCTACAGTGAGTCCTCGGTGATGGCTCTGATACATATGTCATATGTAGATGACATGACTGCCAAACTAGCGCAGCTTATGAGACCGAAGGTCTGCGGCAGAGACAATGCCATCAGCTGTGATTGACAGGTTGGCATGATAGGTGAGAGCAAGAAGAACCTTGAGTAATTATGAAGGTTTGCGGAGTAAAACAGACGGCTTGACAAATCAGTTTTAAATGATCGGCTGGACATATTGTTAAATTATCCTGTATTTTCTCCCGCTTACTTGGCACGGGGTGGGTTAAAAGCTGGGCCGACCTGCACATTGGATATCAGTTTAATACATCACTAGAATGTTGTTATAAGCCTGGAGTAAATGTCAGAGTAGAGTTCAGCAAACAACAGCCCAGGTTTCCAATATCCTTCTAATTAACACTTAACAAATTAATCCACTTGTGCTTCTTAGCTGGTTTGTCTCTGCAATCATGGCGTGCTAGCAAAATAGAAAAAGATACTGGCCATGCACAGAGAAATATCAGATGATTAGGTCCAATAATGCTGCAAAGTGTTATCCTGAAATGATCGATGATGTCAAATCAGAGAAGAACATTTTTGGGACATGTCAAGATGGTCAGCGGTTGACAGCTATATGCCCCGAGGAGGTCAGTCACCTTCCAACTGCAGTAGCAGCTTTCTTGACCATCGGTGATCTGATTGCTCGGTTGGCCTCAATGCTCTGCAGCCTGAACCATCCAATTTGCCAGATTCTCTTTAAAAGGTCAAAAACACCTCTAGTAAATACTCTGAAATACTTTGGTTTTGACATCGAACCCACCGTCAATCTGCAGCAGGTTACTGTACATCGGCTTCTGAACAAATCCGCTGCTTAGAAGATTTTCTCCTAAAGTGGACAACATTTAGGTGCACTGCAGGTGGGACAGATGTAACACGTGCAGAGAGAGTTAGATTTGGGAGGGTTGTGTTCAAACTGAAATCTAAATTGCATTGTAAAAATAAAGCAGCCGGTATTTACCCTGCACAGAAACAATATAACCCACCCAAATCTAACTCTCTCTGCACATGTTACATCTGCCACACCTGCAGTGCACATGGTTTTGCCCATTAGCTTACAAATTTGCTGCTGCGACCAGATCTGAATTGCCCCCATTATCCCCAGAGATGTTTGTGGGGGTGACAGCAATCGGCACAAATTTAGGCTATCAGCGAAGAAATCTCTAAAACCATTTCTTAAATTAAGAAAATCTGATTAATGCCTCTTTCCAGTTAGACCTTCATAAATACACCCCTTAGTCCCTTTCTAGGTTTTCCTATGTGCTAGAATTGGCCTAATGACTATCTTACCCAAGCTCTGCGTATTCAGATATCCACGTGAGGCGCTGGCCCGGCAGGCACTGCATTGTGTGTAAATAAATCCTTCGTTTTATTACCATTACATTCATTAGTGCGGCTGCTTTTATCTCTTCTACCTCGCACACCATGCATGACAAAAGACTCAGTCTCGTCTGCGTGCAGCGCTGCGCCGTCTCCCAGGCCTAAATCACAGTCCGCATCTATCCGGCATGGCTGGGAACGTTCAGCACAACCTTGTCACAAAAGCCATCACGCTAAGTGATAATATATCGCTGCTGTTACAGAAGCTTTACACCATCTAGTTTATCACTCTAACAATGCTGCATGATCAGTCTAATTAGAACTGCATCAACTAGTCGTGGTTCTGCTGCTGAGCGCTTTCTGTCGCTCCTCCGAGAGCTCTTAGGCCCTGATTTAGCACTGAAATTAAATGTAACTCGGCTTCTCGGTTTGATTTGTCAGCTGGATGCTTTTGTTGCAAGTGATTTCAGCAGTTACTGTACATCCTCGTAGTAGCCCTTGCAAAAAGTTGCTCAGCCTTTCCCGTGGTAGCAGGCTGGATGGGGCATTGGGAATTGTCCATAAAGCTCGTGCTCTACAGATAAATTCATGCGTTGTAATGTTTTCGCTTTGACCGGCTGTTGTGTGCGCGGGTCCCATTGTAAGAGCCTGTGCGCGGGTCCCATCGTAAGAGCCTGTACTATGGATGAATGACTCCCTATCCTAAATTTTTTAATTTTATTTTGACCATGGTGAAGACCAGCAAGGACATTATTTGTCATTAATACATTTAAGAAATGTGTCTATCAGACTTGAAATGAAAAATATTAAATACCTTACGTTTTTCCACTTAAATGCTGAAATACCAGTATGAAATCCATTCTCGTTTTATTCTCTCAGCAGCGTTAACGGAGTAGACACAGCGTGAGTGAGAAGCTTGTAGACTTGCACTGCATATCATTTTAGGTTATGGATCAAAGGGTAGACAGTTGGAAGGCCAACGATGTTGAGGTCAACAGCAAATAGCCGACACACACAAGGTTGACTTGGTCAAAAGGTTAACAGAGTCAACCAATTAACATGGACATGGTCAACACATGAAAAGGTCTACATGAGGATTTCATTTTTTGGGGTGTCAGAATTTCCCTTCCAGCATGTGGACCCCCAATTAGTTCACTCCGTCTCCTCACGTGGTGAGCGAAGGCAAGGGTAGTATTCCCAATCCAATTCTGGTCCACGTGGATGGTAAAGTATGAAAAAGTCCTAAAAATTGAAAAAAAAATTTCACAAAAACTCACATCAACCATTTGATGTGTCGACCATTGTTATGTCGACCATTTACACCTGTTGACCTTTTAACCATATTGACCACATGCATTTGGTGTCAGCATATTGCTTGTCAACCTTTGAACTGACGACCTACAGTATCATCCAAATACCATAATTTAAATCCTATTTTTAATTGCCGTGTAAATTTCCACTTTCATCACTCCTCATGAAAGCAATTGTTGAAACTTGTGGACCTACCAGTAGCATGTCCTGTCAGCTAGACTGTAACAGTACCACAAAACTATTTCATAGTTTAGAAATGAATGCCATTATTTTCAGTGGGGCTGGAGGTGAGTACCCCATAAACCAATCACAAGGGCCAACATATAAACATGATCTGTGATTGGCTGAGCTTTCCCCATAGATTTAAATTGGCAATTCGTTTGAATTGGCCATTTCAGTGTCCATTAAAATGCATTGCCTATTCAAGCCAATGGGAAAATCGCCTAATTTAAAAATCAATTGATTTTTAATAGTTTGGAGAGTATGGGGAATGAAACACTACCCTAAGGCTATATACAGTATATTGGGCAGCTTTATCTCCTCAACAAAAATTGCCTTTTATTTAATTTAATTAAAACAATTGAAACACGGGGTCAGTGATGTCACAGCAGCTTAACTTAATAGGTTCTATCTGGAAATTGTATTTTTGCATCTTAGTGCTATTTTCCACCCAAGACTCTTTGAAATGGCTCCACAGCTGGTGATTATATGGGGTAGCAAGATTAAGTTATATTATTATGGAATAACTGGAGCGGTAAATGATTAGTTGCTGTAAAAAAAAACAAAAAAACACAACTAAATATAGGAGATCAGGGGGATCCATGAGTGTTTTACGTTGGACTAATAATGGATGGTTCTGGCATGGTAGACCGCAACATACTGGAGATTTGCTATTAGTGGTGTGGTTTCATGTTTTTTTTTTTTTTAAACAAACACAATCAGTGTTAATGTAACAATTTTATTTTTATTTTTAATTAATTAATAGTACCAATCAAATTCTTAGGGAGTTCAAATAAAATGCACATTAAATGAAATATTGCAGTAATTCAATTAAAGCATAAAGTGTTGAAGTGGGTAAGATATTAAATAATTGTAATAAAAATTTTTATGAGTAGTGTAGAGTCCAGATCTAGTGAGGAACTGTTGTTTAATATTGTGTAATGTGGCCGCAGAGGGTTGAGATTACAACAGTAATTTACTCTGCTACATCATTTATTTATATAAAACCCCATTTTCAGCACTGCAAGACTGGTGTATAATCAGGGTCGGACTGGCCCACAGGGGTACCAGGGAAACCACCGGTAGGCCCCACTGCCTGAGTGCCCACTCCTTCCTCTAGGGATCAGGTTCCAGACTGTGCACTTACATAGTAACATAGTATCTAAGGTTGAAAAAAGACAATTGTCCATCGGGTTCAACCTATTTGTGGTCTCCTATGCACGATTATTTTGTATAAAATTTTGACTGAAGTTGCTGACTGCCGTTCCGATTAACCTCTCTTTTTTATAATAACCATAGTGCGTGACTATGCCCCGTAACCCTGGATATCCTTATCCATTAGGAATTTATCTAACCCATTCTTAAAGGTGTTGACTGAGTTGGCCATTACAACTCCCTCAGGCAGGGAATTCCAAACACGTATCGTCCTTACCGTAAAAAAGCCTTTACCCCGTATTGTGTGGAATCTCCTCTCCTCTAACCTGAGCGAGTGTCCACGAGTTCTCTGTGTTGATCTAACCAAAAACAGGTCCTGCGCAAGATCTGTATATTGTCCCCTTATATATTTGTAAATGTTGATCATGTCCCCTCTTAATCTCCTCTTTTCCAGTGTAAACATGCCTAGTCTTGCAAGCCTTTCCTCGTATTCCAGCGTCTCCGTACCCTTAATTAGTTTGGTCGCCCGCCTTTGAACCTTTTCTAGCTCCAGGATATCCTTTTTGTAGTAAGGTGCCCAGAATTGTACACAGTATTCAAGGTGTGGCCTCACAAGTGATTTATATAACGGGAGTATAATACTCTCGTCCCTAGCATCAATTCCCCGTTTTATGCATGCTAATATCTTATTAGCTTTCTTTGCTGCAGTCCTACTTTGGGTACTACTGCTTAGTTTGCTATCTATGAGGACACCTAAGTCCTTTTCCAGTACAGAATCCCCAAATTTTACCCCATTTAGTAGGTAGGTGTTATTTTTGTTCTTGTTACCACAGTGCATTACCTTACACTTGTCTGTATTGAAGCTCATTCTCCATTTGGCTGCCCATGCTTCTAATTTAACTAAGTCATTCTGAAGCGACTCAGCATCCCCCTCCGCATTTATAACTTTACACAATTTGGTATCATCCGCAAAAATTGACACCATGCTCTCTAGACCTTCTGTTAGGTCGTTAATGAAAATATTGAACAATAGCGGTCCTAATACTGAGCCTTGCGGCACACCACTTAGCACTTCAGTCCAAGTTGAAAAAGATCCATTAACCACAATGCGCTGCTTCCTATTATCTAACCAGTTTTTGACCCAAGTGCATATTGTGCTTCCTAGCCCTGATTCTTGTAGCTTGTAGATAAGTCTCATGTGTGGCACAGTATCGAACGCTTTGGCAAAATCTAAAAAGATTACATCCACCTCTTTACCCTGATCTAGGTTTGCGCTTACTGTTTCATAAAAGCCAAGTAAGTTGGTTTGACAGGATCTGTCCTTCATAAACCCATGTTGATTCCTTTTAATGACCTTATTGACTTCAAGGAACTTCTGAATACTATCTCTTAGAATACCTTCCAATACTTTCCCCACTATAGATGTAAGACTAACTGGTCTATAATTACCTGGTTCAGCTTTACTTCTCTTTTTGAATATAGGCACTACTTCCTCTATACGCCAGTCTTTGGGAACCATACCTGATATTACTGAATCCTTAAAGATCAAAAATAGCGGTTTTGCAAGTTCAGAATGAAGCTCCATTAGAACCCTTGGGTGAATACCATCGGGACCTGGTGACTTATTAATCTTTAAATGTTTTAATTGTTCACAGACTACTTCCTCGCTTAAATAAGTACCTATCAGTGGGATATACTCATTATTGAGATTATATGTTAGTCCCTGAATTGGGTCCTCTCTAGTAAATACTGTTGAAAAAAACTCATTTAGTGTGTCCGCTATGTCATTATCATTTTTGCTTAAGACTCCCAACTTGTCTTTTAAAGGGCCTATATGCTCCTTCTTTAATCTCTTGCTATTAATGTATTTAAAGATTTTTTGGGGATTTGCTTTGCTTTCCTTTGCTACTAGTTTTTCAGTTTCTACTTTAGCCGCTCTTATTTCCTTTTTGCATATTTTGTTACATTCCTTATAGTGCTGAAATGACTCTGCTTCCCCGTCAGACTTGTATTTTTTAAATGCTTGCCTTTTCTTGCCCATAAATTCCTTAATCTTTTTGTTAAGCCACATCGGTTTATGATTTTTATTCCTTTTTTTGCTGCTCGTAGGAATAAATTTGAGTGTATTTTTAGCTAGCAGGAATTTTAGTACCTCCCATTTCTCCGTAGTATTTTTTCCTAAAAACAAACCTTCCCATTCAATATCCCTGAAAAATACCCTCATCTTATCAAAATTTGCTTTGCTAAAGTTTAGAGTCCTAGTTGAGCCAGTATAGGGCTGTTTATGGAAACTGATATTGAATGTGACCATATTGTGGTCGCTGTTTCCTATGGGTTCCCCTACTATAATACCTGATACCAAATCCCCATTGTTTGTTAATACCAGGTCTAAGATTGCATTGTACCTAGTTGGTTCCTCAATTAGTTGAAATAAGTAGTTATCATTAAGTGTGTTTAAAAACATATTGCCCCTAGCAGTATCACATGAATCGTTTTTTCCAGTTTATCTCTGGATAGTTAAAATCTCCCATTACTACTATGTGTCCTACTCCTGCTGCTCTTTCAATTTGCTTTAGTAACAATTCCTCATCAGATGCGTTGATACCAGGCGGCCTATAGCATACACCCAATACTAACTTTTTTATTCCTTTTTCCCCGCATGCAATTTCTACCCATAATATCTCGACAGTGTCTACAGTCCCCTCCTGAATATCTTCCCGTATATCAGGTTTTAAAAATGGCTTTACGTAAAGACACACCCCTCCACCCTTTATATTTAGTCTGTCTCTCCTAAACAGTGTATAGCCCTATAGATTGACTGTCCAATCATGAGATTCGTCCCACCAAGTTTCAGTAATGCCTATAATATCATACTGTTTGCTTGCTGCAAGTATTTCTAGTTCACCCTTTTTACCAGTAATGCTTCTGGCGTTTACATACATACAACTAAGATAAGTATTTTCCCTTGCGTTAGGGACATCTTTCACCTTATGTAGCAATGATGACCTGTAATCGTCATTGGTTAGTGCTTTGGTAAAATCTCTTTTAGTACCCATGTTAGTAACCTTACCGCCTGCTCTTACCCTCCCCCCAACTTCTCTCCCATTTCGTTTACTACCGCCATCCCCACTATTCTCACTGCATGACCCATAGTTTCTAGTTAAACCCTCCCCCCAGGCTCCTAGTTTAAAATCTCCTCCAACCTTCTAACCATCCTTCCCCCCAGCACCGCTGCCCCCTCCTCAGTCAGGTGCAATCCGTCACGACAAAAGAGATGGCGCCTGACTGAGAAGTCCGCCCAGTGTTCCAGGAACACAAACCCCTCTTTCCTGCACCAATACCTAAGCCACACATTTACCTCCCTAATCTCCCACTGCCTCCCTGGACTAGCGCGTGGCACGGGTAATAATTCTGAGAATATTACCTTAGATGTCATTGCCTTCAGTTTCTTTCCTAAGTCCCTATAGTCTTTCTTAAGGACATACCACCTTCCGCTAACTTTGTCATTGGTGCCAACATGCACCAAGACCGCCAGGTCTTTCCCAGCCCCTCCCAACAATCTATCTACCCGGTCCGCGATGTGCCGTACCCGAGCACCCGGGAGACAACAGACTGTACAGCGATCTCGGTCCCGGTAGCAGATTGCCCTATCTGCCTTCCTGATGATAGAATCCCCTACCACCACCATCTGACTAGGTACCTCACCATCTTTTATCCCAACCGCGCCAGAGGGACTGCTCCTCTGGATGCTAGAGGGAGCAGTCTCCTCCGGCACCGTCATTTCTTCACTATCATCCTCCGATTCCTCTTCCAGTCGGGCAAATTTGTTCGGGTTTGATATTTCGGAGATATCGAGCCTCCCACTCTTTTTCTTCCTTCTAACTGTGACCCAGCTGGCTACCTGATCATCATCCTCTTCTACCAGTGACCCCTCCCGCAACTCCTCCACCATTCTGTCTAAACTTCGCTCGAGATTGTGAATCTCCCTCAGTCGCGTAACGGTTTGCTCTAGATCAGTTACCTGGGCTACCAGGGCAACCGTTCGCACACACCTCGTGCAGATGTAATCACACTGGGCCGGTAGCTTCAGGTGTGCATTCATCTTGCACGACATGCACTGAGTGAGGTCCCCAATCACAGCCCCTCCCATATTGTTTGTAAGGTCTAACTCTTTGTTACTCTCAAAGAAAAAGCAGCAAAAATAAAAAGTAGAAGACAAACAATCTCACTTATACAATAATTAAGCTGGCTTATACTTATCTATCTTTGTGCGGTTCTTGGTCCTTCACTTTTATGCAGCCGTAGTACTCTCTCCTGCGGCACCTATACTCCACTTAGCAGTTGCAGTTGTTCCAGCTCACTGCACCTCCTTTTCACTCGGCTTCCAGCTCCTGCTAAAAAAAAAATGCCCCTCACTCGCACAATCACAGCCCCTCTGCTACTCCAAGTAAGAGACCCTCTCACTCACTCACAAGGTCAGCCCCTTGCAGCCTCACCAGAGGTTTAATGGTACTGCAAATATGTGTGTTCCTGATTGTGTATTATAAAACTCACCTTTTTCTGTATTCTAACCCACCTTTTGCTGTTACCAACTCACACTTACAAATCCAAGCAGCACTTTAAAATACAAGCCCTTACAAAGAGCAAGCTCCAAAGAGTCTAATCACTGATTATATAGGCTCAGTCAGCTGCTTTAGTCACTTGTATTATACATGGTAGATATGTTGCATTACACTGCACTAAACTATTGTGTATTTCAAGCCTCTGTGGAGGCTGGCCACACCCCTTTTTAGGATGGCCACACCACTAAGTATGGGCCCCTATCACTGCATTCCCCTGGTGGACCCTTCATGCCCCAGTCCAACACTGTGTATAATATACAAGGTGATATTATTACATACTGTACCTAGATAGACCCGCACTTCATTCATGAGAATGCAGTCTATGAATTCTCTAGGATGCAGTGACATCACTGAACATGGGGAGCCCAAGTGCTCTGAGTGTCCACAGACTGGGTAAATCAGGTACAGTATGAAAGCTAGAGCATATTCTAATGGTCTTATGGGCTACAGAATGACTTAGATCTATTAGTGGTCTAATACTCTGATTGGATACAGTTTGGTCTAGTTCTGTAAATGTTATAATGCTCTGATTGGCTACAGTTTGGTCTCATTTTGTGCATGTTTTAATGCTCTTATTGCATACAATTTTATCTAGTCCTCACCATCTTCCAATTCTCCGAATGGCTACAGTTTGGTTAATTCCCCTGAATGGTTTATTGCTCTGATTGGCTACAGTTTGGCCTACTCCTTGGAAAGGCCTAATGCTCTGATTGGCTACAGTTTGGCCTACTCCTCTGAATGGTCTAAAGCTCTGATTGGCTACAGTTTAGTCTAGTGCTATGAATGCCTTAATGCTCTGATTGACTACAGTTTGGTCTAGTGCTATGAATGCCTTAATGCTCTGATTGGATAGTTCTAGTCTAGTTCTGTGTATACTCCAATGATCTGATTGGCTACAGTTTAGTCTAGTGCTATGAATGCCTTAATGCTCCGATTGGCTACAGTTTGGTCTAGTGCTATGAATGCCTTAATGCTCTGATTGGATAGTTCTGTGTATATTCCAATGATCTGATTGGTTACAGTTTGCTCTAGTTCTGTGAATGGTCTAATGCTCTGATTTGATAAAATGTTACCTAGTCCTCTTTATATTCCAATTGTCTGATTGGCTAGAGTTTGGTCTATTCTTATGACTGTTGTAATACTCTGATTGGCTACAGTTTGGTCTATTCTTATGACTGTTGTAATATTCTGATTGGCTACAGTTTGGTCTAGTCCTATGAACTGAATGACCTAATGCTCCACCTAGCTACACTTTGGTCTATCATTGCAAATCTACTATAGCTGATTATGATCTACAGGTTAATTCTATTTCCACACATTATAACTGTTACCAAAGTTCATGCCTCAGAGAAATTAAACGAGTACAGGATACATGTAAGGTCATTACCAAATAAAAACTACCTTAAAGGTTTACTGAATATTTTACAGTTCATTGATCCCTTATCTTGATTTCTAAGCAGTTGTGTACCCCAGTAAGTTGGCAGAGAACCCCTATCACTCACTACACAGAGGCATAAAAAAAAAAACACTTACAAAATAATGTATTATTTGTTTCAATGGTTATAATATATTTAATCAAAGGAACTGTGAATAAAACAATTTGGAAATAAAACTGCTTTATTTAGATATGATTATGGGCCGTATTCAGGTTTGTTAGCCAACCAAAAAAGTTAGCAAAACCATGTGCATTGCAGATGGGGCAGATGTAACATGTGCAGAGAGAGTTAGATTTGGGTGGGGTGTGTTCAAACTGAAATCTAAATTGCAGTGTAGAAATAAAGCAGCCAGTATTTACCCTGCACAGAAACAATATAACCCACCCACATCTAACTCTCTCTCTGCACATGTTACATCTGCCCCACCTTCAGTGCAGCATGGTTTTGCCCAATTGCTTACTTTTTTGGTTTGCTAACCATCCTGAATAACCCCGTATGTCTGTACATTCTCTATCAGTATCACGTAAGTTGCTTTTTCTCAACATTTTTCCTTCAAATGTTATCTGAGAGGAAAGCAATGATATTGTAGTAATCCCTGCCTTGGTCTACTCCCCCTCATTTATTCATCACCTGGCGAGGCAATTTACAATCTTCCACACTCTCCGCAGGCTGTAAACAGGTTAATAGAGTGTAACCTGTCACCGCTGCACCTGGTGAGATTAAGCAAATCAGACAATTCATCTCTTTGTGTGATAATTTAATACTACAGCCCATCACAGCACCACAACAATAATACGCCGTTTCCACAGTTTGCCCTGTTGCGTTAATGACATTCATTTGTTAAATATTATTTTACCATAAAGAGGAAATATCATCAACTCATGGAATTTTCTCTATAAATAAATAATTTTTTATGCAACTGAACAAAGAAGCTTATTAATATGACGCATTCAAAGCATCTAACTGTATTGCTCTAACTCGCCCTGTTTTGAAATATTAGGAGTCATTGAGATTAGCAAGCTACGCTACCTGAGGATGATAAGTAAATAAATCGCTGCACAGTGAATATAGACTTCTATATATTGTATAACATGCTGATTAGGACACCCAGTCCTGCACTGAAGGGGATGAAACCGGCGGTGTGCAGATATATGCTCTGTCAGCACAAGTCAGTATTGTGCACGAATTACTCAGTGGGTGGGGTATTGACGAAGAGCTAATATACAAATGTCAATTAGGACCAAAATATAAAACGCTGCTCTTGAAATAAATATAACTAGAGAGCACAGATAGAAAAAAAGAGATTTATTCACTAAGGAATGCAGGAGGGCACACTCAAGACATTAAAGCCACCTGCAGGTGGAAACCTCGTGTCACCTATGAACAGTAAAGATAGCCATTTTGTTGGCTTAACTAATATTCATGAGAATGCAGCCTATCAATTCCCTAGGAGACAGTACCTCATGAATGTTAGTCAGACCTCATGAATATTGGTCAGAACTCATGAATATAGAAGAGGACTCATCAAAATAATTAACTCCTCAATAATATGAGTCACTATAGCATGCCTCCTAACATTGGTAGCTTTGAAAGCAAGATAGGAGACAAAATGGGGACTTTAACCCGTTCGCCGAGCAAGTGTTTTTTTTTTTTTTCTTTGGGGGAGGGATTTATCCAATATTCACTACCTTATGCTTTGGAGATACCTGCTTCCACAGAATGCGGCCCTGCAACATTCACAACTGCTGTCTCCCATTCCTCAAAACGTCCTGATCACAGGCAGTCCACCAAAATCGTAACTCTTCTGCAAAAAGTGGGGTGGTTGTTAGGGATGTACAGTAATATACTTCAAACAAATCAAGTATAGAGGAGAGGTTCTCAAACGCGGTCCTCAAGGCACCCCAATGGTCCAGGTTTTAGGTATATCCATGACTCAGCACAGATGGTTAAATCAAATTGACTGAGGTGCTACTTAAGTCCCAAATGGCCAAGCACGGATATACCTAAAACCTGGACTGTTGGGGTGCCTTAAGGGAGAACCTCTGGTTTAAAATTTTTATTTACCATATTTTTTTTCAATGTTTCTGATCTTTGAGTATTTTTTATTTTACTTAAACTAGAAAAAGAAAACAGGCAAATATTAAAGTAGGAAATTATAATTATTTTTTACTTCATAATCGTTAGTTCAAATTTTGCAAATGTTTTCCCACGAAACTCTTCCTAAATGGCGTGGAGTCTCCTGTCATCAGTATGCGCTTCCTTAGCAAATGATGGCACTCTTTAAAATGTACTTGTTTTGAGGCTACAAGTTCCTATTTGACTTAAACCACTTTACAAAACTTTTAAATCATATTAACGTTTAAACGGAATACCCATCGTCAACGTATCCGTTTAAAATAAAAAGTACTTTAATGAAAAGTATTCTAGTGTTTCACCGTTGGCAATATAGTTTAATTACTGATTTGATGTATCTCCTCTTATACACCGTTAAACAACAGTATTAGTTATACCACTGAAACATAATTAAATAATCTCCATCAGGGTGTCTCACGGAACGGCGTGGAATCGTCGGATATTCCGGAGAGGAAAGAATTACTCTTATTTCTTTTAAAATGCACTTGCTTAAGAGATTTAGGGTAATATTATACATAGTTTTCTGGGATATCTGTATTTTACATTACTTTAAGAATTCTTGAAAGATAAATAATGGAACAAAAGATTTTTTTCCTGAATGTTTGAAGAACTTAAGTAACAAACAACTCAAGATCTAAGACTAACCCAAATATTAATACCCAGAATTATAAATTAAATTCAACTGGAATACTGTAATTACTGCTTTAAATTAAAAAAAATGCATTTTTATGTTTTGTTTTTTTATGTATTTTATCCATAAGCATGTTCTATACTGTTGATAGTACTGTTATTATGGGGTCTATTCAATTCTAGTCGGAACTGTCCTCTATTCGGAAAGACAACAGTTTCCAAATTTTTTAGGTCGAATCATGATTCAACCTATTCAATGGGGCTGCCTTTTTTCCGACTTTGCGGACAAATCCAACAGGTTTTTGGTCCGTCTTTGACAGTGTCAATCCGCTTTTTAAAAAAGTCGGATTGACATTGTCGGAAATGGCCAAAACTTGTTGGATATGGCCTCAAATTGAATACTGAACTGTTGGATCCTTTCCGCCGGAAAAGATTGGAAATCAATTGAATAGACCCCTATGTGTGCAAACCTAATGTAGAAGAAGCAACTGTATGTTATGTTCATGATTTCAGGACTTTTTCTTGGATTGTTCCTAGGACTTTTGGTTGCCATACTAATATAATGTATTTTCTGTTCCAGGCTGCGCCTTCCTTACGTACTGCGAGCGAGAGTCCGCCATAAGAGCCCAGAGTGCTCTGCATGAGCAGAAGACCCTGCCTGGGGTAAGTGTCCTCACCTTCTCACTCGTTGCATTGGTTTCTCAATAAGATTGGTCGTTGGTATTACAGTAGATGAATCTAGTTGGTTACAGTGTCAGACAGAAATTATAATGAACGAAAAGGGCATTTTGTGACGTTCGTGGTCACCTGATATCGGTAACAAGTGAATATCAGTCAAGGTGAAAAAAATCTGATATTGTTTCTCCTGCATTGTGGTCTACAGTATATTTAAAGCTTAATAGTACAAAGTAAAACATAAACACAGTAGACAAAAGGACAAAGGACAGGAAGTTAAGTTAAATGGTTGAAAATATAAAAGTGTGACGTACTGAATCAAAAATGTGCATACATTTATCTGATAAGACTCTATAATGTGCAGGGGATGTTCACCATACAGTAATACCTTGTAGGGAAACATGATTGGAGAAGGAGTGATTGACGATAGTGCAAACGTTTGAAATAGAGGAAAAAAATTAAATAAATCCGGGCATGATTGAGATTGAGATGATGTTTGTTTAAAAAATTAGCCAAAGACATTTCACTCATTCAATGCTAATAAATTCATTAGGGGAAAAACACCCCCTTGACCTTAAAGAACCTTAGCAGATAGCATTATTCATATTTTTATTTGGTATGCACAATCCTATTACACCTGTCCGGTGCCACCCATCCAATTGTCTACTGATTCTCACCAGTATGAACTACTGGTTTCTGTTGGGAAAGCAACCACTTTGTATACATCAAAAGAGTGCTCTTTGGATTGACTATTTTCGGATGAATTTTGGAACTGTTTGACTACATAATGGTGGCACCCATCGCCGATTTAACCATACATTGCCAAAAACTATAAATAACACAGGCTACCTACTGAAATCTAAGTGGCCATCCTAATTCATATTCTGTAAGAAAGTTGTGTTTGTCAAAGTCATGGAAAAATCCTATTGAAGATCTGTAGGCAACAGTCCCAATAGACTTATATTATTATACATTGTACATGGCCTCTTGCTAAATTTATCATATAAATAGCCATCTCATCCCGGCTACCTTCTGTGTTTTCACCAACTCCTTTCTGTAAACTAGGCAGACCATTTTATATATACAGAAAGCGCAGCGGTTCTGCATCGCATCCAATGGTGACAAAAATAAACAGCTCTGTTTGTCACTTTATAGGCCTTGGTAAAATCTCAGAAGAGTGCCGGAAAAAGATAAATCAGCATTTCTAATCAAAGATGTTCTATGGTGGGATAGACCTTAAATTGGCGGTAATATGTAGCAGAGAGTTTCCAAGGTTGGAGAGTGAATATTGCAGTTAGTTTAGTTATTTTCTGTTTGATATTTAAAACTACGAACAATATGTTTCATTATTTCCCATTGCCGGGGGAACTTCATGTTTGCAAAAGATACATTCAACAATTGTATGAGCATTATGAATGCAAGTATACATCGTTTTATTCCGTCTATGTGAATTGGCCGATTAGAGACAGGAAATTACATTTATTATGGTTCACTCAAATACTAAAACATCATTTTCAACTTAATATGAACATCTCCTGTCTAAAACCGTTTATTTCTGTACTGGATAAAAAATTGTAAGATAAAATACCTCAAGCGTTTGACTTTACGAACAAAAGTTTACGACTCACCATATGTTTTTCTATTGTGCGTCATGTTTGCCTTCAGAACTTCAACGATGCGTATACACTATGTCCTGACCGTTACAGAGGATTATTTTACTTTTATTATATTAATATATTTTAATAGGTTTGTGGTTGTTTTTTTTTTTAAGAAGTAATACTAAACTTTTGACTAGTTTTAATAGTGCTATTGCTTTCTGTAGACTTCAAACTTAAAATATTAAATTGGGGATTATCGTCAAAACAAAGTGGCTGCATACATTTTGTTGTCTTCATTAGAATATTTCCTATCGACTCACACGGAACCTAAACGTCAGGTACCGTATGAGCACTGAAAATGGGTGTTTAAAGTACGGAGACCCAGCGGAATAGACTGCGGTGGGAGCAGATGGATCGCTGTACTCATACAGTATGCGCTGAGTCATAGGCTTTGATTGGTCTGCGCACTCAGAACCCTCCTTTGCTGTGTATGCAAGATCTGCGGCATCACACCCCCATGAGAGAGCTTTGTAAATCGGCATGAATATTTGCAACCTATATTAAAAAAAAAAACCAAGCAATAATAATGTATATTATTAACTGTGAGCAAAAAATAGAAATTGGTGCAAAAAGTGACCTGTTGTGTTGGATCTGAATCGGTTTGGGAAGCAGCGGTGGACGGCTGAGAGAGGTAAGCAGCCAAAGTATTGGATAGCAATAGACCAGAGATCTGTTATGTATCTAATTAATTCTTAAATAGACAATTTGTTCTCTGCGGCCTATTTATAGCCATTGAGAACACACAGACTGTTTACCCCTGTGCAAGATGTACTGTAAATAATACATACAGCTCTATAGTATTCTATCTCTGGTAAAGAAATAAAGGTTTTGTTTTTTTGTTTTGTGTTTTTTATTTTGCCTCTGAAGTGCACCCATTATCTATGTGCAATGGAGGAAGCCAACTAATATTCATGGGACTGTCCAGGATCCTAGTGAATCGATGCTATGGACATTATTTCACAATAGCTTCCTCTACTGCGTTGGCGTAATGGCTCCATTTCCTATTTCCTAGGAATCAGCGCAATTAGCATTTACCGAAGCCTAACTCTATCCTATGACTTCCTTCAGTCTCTCAAACTTTGCAACTAATGACGTACATTGATGCCTGGAAACATCTATCTATCTATCTATCTATCTATGATCTAGCTGTCTGTCTATATATTATCTATCTATCTATCTATCTATCTATCTATCTATCTCATCTATCTATATATCATCTATCTATCTATTTATCTCATCTATCTATCTATCTATCTATCTATCTATTTATCTATGATCTAGCTATCTGTCTATATATTATCTATCTATCTATCTTATCTATCTATCATCTATCTATATATTATCTATCTATCTATTTGTTTGTCTATCTATCTATCTATCTATCTATCATCTATCTATCTGTCTATATATTATCTATCTATCTATCTATCTATCTATCCATCTATATATCTATCTATCTATCATCTATCTATATATCATCTATCTATCTACCTATATATTATCTGTCTGTCTATCTATCTATCTATCTATCTATCTATCTATCTATCTATCTATCCATCCATCTCATCTATCTAATCTATCTATATATCATCTATCTATCTATCTATCTATCTATCTATCATTTATCTATCTATCTATCTATCTATCTATCTATCTATCTATCTGTCTATATATTATCTATCTATCTATCTATCTATCTATATATCATCTATCTATTATCTATCTATTATCTATCTATATATCATCTATCTATATATCATCTATCTATCTATTAGCTATCTATCTATCTATCTATCTATCTATCTATCTATGTATCATCTATCTATATATTATCTATCTGTCTGTCTGTCTGTCTGTCTGTCTATCTATCTCATCTAT